>NC_092724.1:11690276-11777018 GCF_047496885.1 Scyliorhinus torazame | reverse complement strand
GGAAGCTAAATAACTTTCATTCATGCATTGCCTTTCCCATATTGAGGGTATCCCATTCTCAAATACTTCACAGCCAAAGAATAACTTTGACAGAAAGGAGAGCCGAGTATTTATATGGCGCTCGAGACATTCAGTGGTTGGGAAAAAGTGCTTCACACAAGCGCGTAGAGCAGCCCCTGACCGCACTGCGCCAACCGTGCCGGCTCCAATGGCGGCGATTCTCCGCTCTCCGGAGAATCGGCGGACCGGCGTCAGGGCAGCGTCACGCGATTGGCGCCCGGCCCGCCGATTCTCCGGCCCGGCGTGGGCTGAGAGAATCCCGCCCTCTGTACTTTGCTGATTGAGGGATAAATATTGAACGGGGCAATAGGGAATAACTCCCCTGTTTTTCTT
Source organism: Scyliorhinus torazame (assembly GCF_047496885.1). NCBI lineage: Eukaryota > Metazoa > Chordata > Chondrichthyes > Carcharhiniformes > Scyliorhinidae > Scyliorhinus > Scyliorhinus torazame. The sequence continues at coordinate 11,776,625 of NC_092724.1, read as the reverse complement.
CGAATTAGTGTCATCGGATCATCCACCCAAGAGAGGGAGCAGGTGGGGCCTCAGTCTAACACCTCATCCAAAAGACAATGCCGCAGACAGTGCAGCACTCCCTCAGTACTGCACTAGAGGCTCAGTCTAGACTTTTGTATTCAAACCCTGGAGTGGCACGTGAACCTGGAACCTCAGAGGTGAGAGTGTTAGTTGCCACGGCAGTGACTGGTACATTGGCAAGTGCAGTTGCTAATTGGTGGAATGCAACGGCTCACAAATAACAAATGAAGCAAATGCTCCAATAGGTTGTTTTTGGAAATATTCGTTGGAGTGTTAGCCCTGACATTGGGAAAACTCCCTGGCATTCCTCAAGAAAGTGATGAAACACACACACACATTCACATACAGTTAAACTATTCAGATTGACTAATTATGGGTCAACATAAAGACCTGGGAGCAATGAATGGAATTTGGTGGGGGATCCAAATAATACGCAACCACCCCCACCCACAGCCCTCAATCCCTACCAACATCACCTAAAATATGTTAACGTGTCATTTATCTCACATCTGTTTGTGGGATCCTACAGTCTGCGTTCTGAAAATTCTGGATGTATTCAGCAGGTCTGACAGCGGCTGTGGACAAGGGCGTCCACCTGCAAATTGAACTCTTGTTTCTTTCGCCGCAGATGCTGTCAGAAGTGCTGAGTATTTCCGGCATTTTTAGTTACTACTTCGGACAAACAGCGAGTTGGAATGAAGACCTCCAGGTGAATGAGTTTTTGCCATTATACTACAACCAGTGATTGGCTGGTTGGACAGGATGAAAGGCGACAGTGAATCAGTGTACGAGCTGTCTCTTGTCCTTTTGCGTCAAAGGATGATCTCAGAACACGTGAATTGCATGTCTAAACGCCCACTCACTGTTAAAGGTTCTCGCCACGATAGGTGGCAAAAGGCACAAATGAGGGTTTGAGTTGCAGGTTTGTAATCAGGTTGTTTGAAGGTGCAAAGAGGGAGGACGGATGGAGGAAGTTCCAGAGTGTAGAGGTCGGACGATGAAAGAAATATCTTACAGACTATTTCAAAATAATGATAACTAATTTATGATGGCGTCACAGGACCTAATGGGAATGCATGATAAAATAATTATTATAAATTTGCCCACCTGAAAAGTTAAGGCCGATGTGGTTTTGCGACAGGAGAATTAGAGATCAAACAAGATTGTGGAGAGGACGATCGGGACAAGCGTGCCACTTGAGTTTTGATGTTAGGACACGGGGGAACCACGGTGTTGATTAACAACAGGGTGGCTTTTCCTGCGGACTCAGGCGGGAGGTATCTTAACAGTTAGCGCGGTGTTGGCGAGTGCGCCGGAGGTTTTGGTTAGCGTGTACGCGTCGAATTGGGGTGACTCGAGATTCATTAAGAAGGTGCTGGCTTCGGTTCCTAATCTCTACTCGCATCAGTTGGTCATGGGGAGGACTTTAATTGTGCTCTGGATCCTAGGCTGGATAGGTCTAGCCCCAAGTCCTTCACTGCTTCAGAGTGGGGGGGGCAGACCCGTGGAGATTTAGGTATCTGAGTGATAAGGACACCCCCATGTTCATCGGGTTTATTCTCAGATTGATTTCTCCGTGGTGGACAGGTCTTTGCTTCCTGGGGTTGGGGGCACGGGTTGGGGGGGGGGGGGGGGCATACCCGGTGATTTTAATACCAGATCATGCCGCACATTATGTGGACCTATTGTTGCAGCTGGAATGCTCTCAGCAACTCCCGTGCAGGATGGGCACGGTGCTGCATGCGGATAAGGGATTTTACGAGCAGGTGTCCTCTGCTATTGGGGAGTATGTGGAGTTCAAGTAAAGACGGTCTCACCTTTTGCGCTCTGGCACTCATTGAAGGCGGTCACCGGGGAGGGGGCATCATTTCTTATAAGACACATAGGGATAAATCTGGGATGATGGAGAGGCAGAGGGTGGTGGATTCCATCCTCGACGTGGACCGCCAATACTCGATTGCCCCAACGCTGGGGTTTTTAGCGACGAGAAAGAAATGAAAGATGGATTTCGAATTGTTGTCGACGGGGACGGCAGTGAGCCAACTTCATCACTCGAGGGGCAGGTTTTATGAGTCGTTAGAGACTCGTGTGGAGGGTTGGCTTCTGCCCCAGAGAAGATCAATGAGGTGTTTGAGACCTTTTACTGTGGGCTATACCAGTCTGAGCCTCCGGAGGAGGAGTCAGCAATGTTACAATTTTTGACTGGGTTGACCTTCCCGAAGGTAGAACAGGAAAAGATGGCAGGAGCTGGAGGCGCTGATTGGACAGGAGAAGATCATGAGCGGCATTCAGTTAATGCAGACAGGTAAAGCACCGGGTCCAGATAGATTCACTATCAAATTTTATAAACTGTTTGTTGATCTGCTGGTTCCACTTCTGCTGGATATGTTCAATGATTCTCTGCCATTCAACCCATCGAGTCTGCACTGGCCCTTGGAAAGAGCACTTTATTTAAGCTTAAGCTCACACTACCACCCTTTGCCGCAGAAGCCTGTGAAGGCCAAATCACTGAGTGTCTTTAAGACAGAGAGTCTTGATTAATAAGGGGATCAGGAGTTATGGGGAGAAGGCAGGAGAATGGGAATGAGAAAATATCAGCCATGATTGAATGGCGGAGCAGACTCGATGGGCCGAGTGGCCTAATTCTGCTCCTGTGTCTTATGGTCTATCCCCGTAACCCGACCTGACCGTTTGGACACTAAGGGGGAATTTAGCACGGCCAATCCACCTAACCTGCACATCTTTGGACTGTGGGCGGAATCCGGAGCACCCGGAGGAAACCTACGCACACACGGGAAGCACGTGACACAGCCAGTGACCCCAGACTGGAATCGAACCCGGGTCCCTGGAGCTGTGAGGCAGCAGTGCTAAACACTGTGTTTCCATGCCTTGCTTCTGACTCATGATTTTATTTAACAGAAGATTTTATTTTACTTACTATCCTTGGCTTTCTTGAAGTTAATCACCCCTTGGAGTCATTCACGCGGTGGGGTCTCCCCACACAAACCCTGCAAACTGAAAATGGTAGGCTATTTGCCTGCTGTGGATAGTCGATCTTAAGCTTGACCCATTCCTCGTCATGTACACTACCAGCACCGGCCTCAGTATTTTCTGCAGGAGCGGTGGCACATCTGAGATTCCTCTTCCCTATCTTCAGGGAGCACCATCGCGGGGGGGGAGGGGTTAAAAGGGGACAAATTGTAAAAACCGTTAACTATGTTTCATTGGTCTGTGTATTTTGTTTACACTGTGTATATTTGGAATAAAATATCTTTTAAAGAAGTCATTCAAGGGGCTTTTCCGGCCAGGCCAGCATTTATTGCCCATCCTTAATTGCCCTCGAGAAGGTTGTGGTGAACTGCCTACAAGAAGCACCTCTCCTTGTCTAGCTAATAGCAAAACATTGAAATTACTCTTCAAATAGCACAGGGCAGCCAAGACCAAATTCAATCTTCAGAAGAAGCAGGGTTAGAGGTGGACCACGATTCCAGACAAAATTCAATCCTCATTATAAAGTCTTACACTCGATCCTTATGTTTATATAATGTGATTTGATTGGTAATTAAGTAGCATAAATTGCAGCAATGGAGGAAGCAGAGAAGTCACATTGATGAGAACGGCAGTGCAGCCCAAAGTGAAGAGAGATGCTAAATAGAGGATCACAGCACCATTGCTAGCAGGAGGGCGTTACTACAGTGTGGCAACTTTTATATAGGCAAGTACCATTATCAATGTGAGCACAGAGATTTAAAACAGAGAAAAACGCTGATACAAGAACAAAGACAATGGAAATTAAAAGGTTTAGACTGGAAGTGCATGCAGACATTATTTGTAATACATTCCAGATATCTGATGAGAATCTCTCTTGGACTTTAGTAGCTGATTTTGCAAATTCTTCTTGTGAACAAACTGTGCCTCATTTTCCACATCCCGGCATTATTGTCACGAAGCATGCTGATTGCATCTATCAGAACAGGAGGAGGCCAATCAGCCCCTCATTCCGCCATTCTGTGAACTCACAGCTGATTTTAAACATGGAATCCCTACAGTGCAGAAGGAGGCCATCAAGCCTCCACCCAAACCTCCTAAAGAGCACCCTATCTGGGCCCAGACTTCAGCCTATCCCCGTAACCCCACCTAACCTTTTGGACACTAAGGGGCAATATTGCGTGGCCAATTCAGCTCACCTGCACATCTTTGGACTGTGGGAGGAAACCGGAGCACCAGGAGGAAACCCACGCAGACACGGGGAGAACGTGCAGACTCCACACAGACAGTGACCCAAGGTTGGAACTGAACTCGGGTCCCTGTTTCTGGGAGACAACAGTGCTGACCATTTGTGATTTAACTCCACATATCTGCCTTTGCTCCATGTCCCTTAATACCTTTGATAGATTTTTGTCAACCGGTCTTCAATTTAAAACTTACAATTGACCAGGCTGTTATAACCTGCCTGCTTACCATTGGCTGGGGACTAATGACAATCCCACAATCCTGTGGGAGTATGAGCTTCCCCAATGAGGGGGGCGGAGAAACCATTAGTAAACTCCAAGTATAAATAAAGCTGGCCAGTTTGGAACCAGCAGGAAGGAGTGTGCAGCAAGGGAAGTTGCTGCTGCTGTTATATATATATATATATATATGTTATTGTAAATAAATGTTATTACTTTGTATCCTTAAAACTCGTGCTGGATTCTTCGTGGCCCTCACAAAACAGGCATTAATTGTTGGTTGTTTGTGAAAGAGGGTTCCAAATGTCTCCCAACCTTGGTGCGCAGAAATGTTTCCTCATTTCAATCCTCTAATTTTTAGTCTCTGCCTTCTAGTCCGAGAGCCCCAACCAGAGGGAGTGCCCTCTACTTACCCTATGTTTCTCTTCAGGACGTTCAGAACTTCGATGAAATCACACCTTAATCCTCTAAATTCCAGGGAATACAACCTCAATTTGCATGATCTTTCCTCATAATTTAACTTGATGCAAGCTGAACCACTCACAGACGCCATGGAGTGTGCACCAACCCAGACAGCGCCACCTGAAGGCCTCTGTTTGGGGACAACATGTCAACGGGAAATTATTCTGGATAAGCACATCCTGACGTCAATTTGAGAGAGCCTTCTCGGGAGTGACAGCCTAATCACTCACTTTCTCAGCCTTACCCCTGGGGCAAGGGCTGAATCATTGAGAAACAAATGGTTTCAAGATATATTTTTATTACAAGTACACAAAGAAGAGCCTAAGAAATAGGAGTTAGATTAGATAGTTTGTCTGTGTGAGTCTGTTCCGCCATTCAATAAAGGACATAGCCAACCTCGCACCTCAACTATCCTTTCCCCATATCCCTTAATAACTAATATGTCTACTGACCTCCATCTTGAATACATTTAATGACAGCATTTGCAGTCCCCTGTGTCGTGTTGTTCACCTTGGGGTAACACGGACTGCAACACGATGCAGATAAACGATAAAGCAGACACCAAATGTAGGCGTTGGTTCAATAAGATTTATTGAACTTCAGTAACGAAGCACACAGCTGCCTGTGGGTTGACACTCTACTACTCTAAGTAAATTAACTCTAACGATCTAGACCAGGCTAGCTCTGATCCACGTGTACAAAGTGTGGAATGATTTGTACACCCTGACTGTCACTACAGTTGTCACCAGTGGCGGAGTGCTGATGCCTCGTGTGTTTTATAGTTCGAAGCCTCCCTCTGGTGTTCAGTCTGGTGATTGGTTGCGTTCTGTTCTGTATGTTGATTGGCTCACCTGGGTGTCTGTCACTGCCTGCTTTTACCTCATGATGTGCATGGAGTAGGGAATTAGAAAGATTCACAACCCTTATTCTGAGGCACGCACCCCCCCGCCCACCCCTTGTCCCCCAGCCGGCCATGTTCCAGATTCCTCGGCCAGCGGAGAGGTTTTCACAGCATCTACCCTGTCAGGCCCCTTAAGATTTTTATGTTTCAATCGGATCACCTCTCATTCTTCTGGGCTCCGTGGAAGAGACACAAATGCACTCTCCCCCTGAATTCATTCATGGACTGCAGGTGTCACTGGCAAGGCCACCATTTGCTTGCTGGGCCATTGCGGAGGGCAGTTAAGTGCCAACCGCATGGCTATGGGTCTGAAGTCTGGAGTTACATGGCCAGGTAAGGGCCAGAGGGGTTTATCAACAACAATTGATGCCATGGTCACCACACTAGCTTAATATTCCAAGTTTATTAACTGAATTTAAATTCCACCAGCTGACATGGTGCAATTGAACCAAAGTCCCCAAAGCATCATGCCTGGGCCTCTGGAATACTAGTCCAGTGACTGTAACACTTGTACTGTTAGATTGATGGGAAAAGCCAACCTGGCTCTGATATATTTATCACCATACGAACGTACAAAGTAGAAGTAAGCCATTCAGCCCCGCAAGCCTGCTCCACCATTTGAGAAGATCATGGCTGATCTGTTTGTGTTGATTTCCACAATCCCTTATACCCCTGATACCCTTTGATTCCCTTGCCCGACAAGAATCCCTAGCCCCACAGTGATTTCTAACAGTGACAGAGTGAGTTGGGAGGGTCGTGACCCCATTCTAACTATTTTGGCATTGACCAACATGGCTTTGGAGGATCTCCTCTCTTCCTATCACAGGCCAACGCATCACCTGCTCGCCCCTTCAGCCTCAGTTCCGTGCCGTTCCTAGCGGACTAGGTATTTCAGTAATCTCCAGTTCGCAGCTCAGCTCCCTTCCTGTCAAGCCGACCAAACCAGGAGTTCGACACCCCCCCCCCCCCCCCACCCCAAGCAATAAATTTTCCTTTGATGGGCGCGGCCTGTTTATACCAATGGGCAACACCTTTAAATTCTTTCCACGCGGTATCTTAAGAGACGACTCGTGTGGGGCCCACGCGGTCCCTTCACGATCGCTGCACATTCACAGCACGCGGAGCATTGTCACCAACCATTTCAGCTGAGCCCAACTCCGTCATCCATTCCAACCGGAGCTGAGAAGCTTTGCCCAGGTACATCTTTTCAAACCCCACCCCCCCGGTTGAACAGCCCCTGCAGAGGAGATTGGCCCGAGAGCAGCGAGGAAAGGGTTAAGAAAGTCGCTTGCAACCCACAAGGCCTGAGATCACCTCAGTCCCTCTGAACCGTGCATTATGCAAAAATTGGCGACTTTTCTAAATACCGGTCACGATTAATGCATGCCTTCCTTTTAGAAACCAAATTCCGTGCAGCCTGAGGTCACGTACTCCTTGTACAGAAGCAAGGAATGTATTGCGCCCATTAATGTAAAAATCAATTGATGTAGTGTACAGCCACACAGCTGTGAAGACCATGAATTTTTTTTTCTTCAATTGGCCCTAATTGGAGGCACCTCTTGATATCTGAATGAAAGATGAAAGCAGTTAGTTTAACGGAAGTGACCTTAATAATATGCAGCTCTTGTGATGCCGTCCCATCAGATGGGGATTTTGACTGACAGTGGGATTTGAGAGAGAGAATTTCCAACTGCAATAAAATATTAATCGCAGAATTTTTGCATTTCACCCTCTAATTAGCCCTGCCACAGGCTGAGAGCTCCCCTCTGGGTCCTAGAGCTGGGGTCTGCTCTGAATAAAGTAATAAGGGAGTGGAAGCTTATGAAGGCCTCACGTCAGCCTTTCAGTCTCTTCGTGAGAATGTGCCATTTCCTCCCATATGTTGGCAAAGCAAATGTTTAACATTTTCCTATTCTCTGCCCTTTTCCAAGACTTGGCATCTGTCTTCAGGTACTTGCCGAGTTGGTGAGTTACGGAGGGGGGGGGGGCAGACAATTCAAGCCTGGGGAACACCCAGCCTGGCCCCCTGTCCTTGCATTTAACAGCAGATGTAACAAGACAAATACTGATTAACCATGTGTAAGTCTTTATTTCACTGGTTGCACTCTAGCCGTGGCGTCAGAAGGTTACGAGTTCAAGCCCCTTGCTGTGTATAACCCAGGGTGCCACGTGAGTGCGGTACTAAGGGAGTGCTGCACTGTCACGGGTGCCATCTTTCAGAGGGCGAGTTAGGCTGGGGCCCTGTCAACCCTCTCGGATGAACAGAAATGATCCCGCTGCACCATTTGAAAAAGAGAGCGGGGTGGGGGTCGGCTGCACCATTTCACAAAGAGAGGGGGGTGGGGGGGGGGGGGGGCGAGGGGGGGGGGTGATCGTTTCCCAAGTAACAATTATCTCTGAAGCCACATCGTCAATGTGCTTCAGAGCCACTTATTTATGCTGTCCTGTGGGTAAACTCAGTGTCTACTTCATCGATGACCCATGCCTTTGGCTTCATAAATGCAAGTTGTTGTTGGAGGAATGTTGGCCAGGACGAGAGCTCCACAGGAGCACTATCAAACAAAACTTGACAGCCAGGCCACAAAAGATGATGTTAGGCAAGTTGACCAAAAACATGATTGGTCAAAGAGGTGGGACTCTCCTTGAGGAGAGAGGGTGGGAGGTTTAGAGAGGGAATTCCATAGCTTAGGGTGCAAGTAGCTGAAGGCATTGCCGCCAATCCTGGAGTGGCGAAAATTGGTGAAGCGCGAGAGGACAGTATTAGAGGCGCAGAGAGCCCAGAGGAACGTGAGGCTGCAGGAGGTTACGGAGACAACCGTAGGTAGGGTGCTCTTTTGGAGGGTCGGTACAGACTCGATGGACCGAATGGACTGCTTCTGCATTGAGACAACCGGAGAATTGCGGCCCATTAGTGGGATGGGGGTTATACAGTTTTCCCCGGTCAGAACAATGGTACCTTCGGGGCCACTCTGCCGAGACACACATCTGCAGCCAGAAGTAACAGATTGAACCTGAGCAGGCCGACCCTCATCCAGGTCGCTTAGAAAGGCAGCCGCCACGATGTCCAGGCCCATATCATTTTTTAACGTGTCCCTGACAGATAGCAGATAAGCAAACAATGCAGCTGAGACCCTGATTAACGCTGCACATGATAAAAGGTCCTTGCAGGGGACCCGAAAGTTCCTGAGGGCGACAGCAGCCTTTTGTCTGGCCCACAATTAATAGCTTCTCTCCCACTGATACAATCTCACCTACTGAGGCTGGAAAGTAGCAATGCTAAGTGTTAAGAGTTATCTGTCTTCCTATTGTATAATGTTCTTGTAAGGGCAGAGAACTGAGAGAGGAAACCGCTTGTATTAATGACCCCTTTTTCAGTGCGAGAAAAACAGCAACACATTCGAAAAGCATTTTATTCTCTGATCAATACTCTGATATATGTAGCACTAAATATATATGTTTGGCCCTGTGTTTTTCTGCACACTGCAAATCTATTAAACGTCTGTCTGCAGACAGTGATTTTATTCATCTTAAAAGCAATTAACGTGTCGCATTTGTTTAAATGGTCAACACCGTTTGTAGGTTAGCAATCCAGGCAGCATCAAAAACTCCCACCGACTGGCTGAAGGATAGAGAATCTGTTCAAACTTGCTGTTTTTATTAGCTGACTAATGCAAGTACACAGCAAACCCTCATTGAAACATAGTGCCCAGGAGCAAATCCTGCATTGCATGGTTTTGCTGCTGTCGCCCTTGCTATTCGATGAGGCGGTGCCAGTTTCTCGATTCGGATGTCAAAAGGGCTGGCATATCAATTTATATCAGTACATTCCTGCTGGCACCCCCACACCCATTCAAACATCGAGATAAAGGATCGGCGCACCGACGCCATTAGCAAGATTGAAATCAGGGGAGACGAGGGAGGTAAATGAAGAAGTGGCGATGGCGCGAGAGGCCATGTTGGGATTTTAAATGACTTGTGCGTTGTATTGGGTGCAGGGAGGATTGAGGAGGGACGGGGTTTATGGAGTGGAAAATAATCAGTTGCAGAAGGAGACCCCACAATGAGATGACAGCCCTCTCACCTCGGAGTCAGAACAAGCCCCAGGCTTGAGTCCATAATCTCAGTGCAGTGCTGAGGGAGAGCTGTGCCTTTGGAGATGATGGGGTGGATTCCCCGCGCACGCAGCCGGTAGCAGGGTTCCTGATCCGGCGGAGAGTTGGACGCCGGGCAAATAAACGGGATCGGGGGGCCATGGTCGATCCCATTCCGATGCCCTGGACATCCACCCCACCCCCACCGGCAGCGACCTATACGCCCCACACTAGCGGGAGGATGTAAATTGGTCATTTCAACCCACTTGCATCCAATTAACGGGCAGCAGGGTAGCACAGTGGTTGGCACTGTTGCTTCACAGCTCCAGTGTCCCAGGTTCGATTCCCGGCTTGGGTCACTGTCTGTGCGGAGTCTGCACGTTCTTCCCGTGTCTGCGTGGGTTTCCTCCGGGTGCTCCAGTTTCCTCCCACAAGTCCGAAGATGTGCAGGTTAGGTGGATTGGCCATGATAAATTGTCCCTTAGTGTCCAAAGAAAAGGTTGGGTGGGGTTACGGGGATAGGGTGGAGGTGTGGGCTTGGGTAGGGTGCTCTTTCCCAGGACCGATGGGCCGAGTGGCCTCCTTTCTGCACTGTAAATTTGATGATTCTATGAATCTATGGACGCCTGATTCTCCACAGCTCCGCAGCGATGCAGGCCCATGGAGCGATTCTACTCTGGCTCCCAAATAGAGAATGCTGCCCACTACATTTCAGGTGAGTTGCTTAACAGAGACTCCAGGCTGGATTCACCGTTTGGAGGCGAAGTGTCGACACCGGCGAGGGAACTGTGGTGTTTTACGGCGGGAAATTTGGCGCCAAACCTTCACTGATCCTGCGACCGGTGAGGGGCTAACAGCTGAGACGAGTAAAACTCCTGGCTCCCACCATATAAACGCCCGGAGAATGTCTCGGTCCGTGGCCGCACATGCGCACGGTGACGACCTGCAGCGGTCACACTGCAGAACCTAGCACCGGCCGTGTGCGGACCCGACCTGCCAAATACTGCCCCCCTGACCAACCCCTGGCCATTCCACACCACCACCCCCCCCCCCCCCCGCAGCGGCGCTGGGCACAGTCCGCAGCCGCCACGCTGGGTTCTCGACCGCTGAGACCACAAGTGAACCGTGCCGTCGGGAACTCGGCCCATCGGCGGTAGTGAATCATGGAAGCCCCGGAGAAGAGGGTCAGGCCCGCTAATGATATGCCAACGGTACTTAAACGCCGCGCGGCAAGCGACACATTTTCTCCATTTTCGGGGCGCCGGAGGATCACGATTTGGCGTCAATCCGGCGCCTACTGCGATTTTGACATCGGAGGCTATTCTCCGCCCAATCGCATTTTGCGAATCCGGTGTCAGCTGACGGTGAATCCAACCCTCCATATTTTCTGACAAATGGATGTCCTGACACTATTTTTAAGAAAAGCAATGGAGAGCTTCCTGGCATCTTGGCCAAATACCCCAACCAGCTGTTGGTCCAGTCATCGTCACATTGTTGTTTCTGGATCCTTGTGTGCTAATTGGCTGCCATATTGCCTGCATCATAACAGCCACTAAACGTTTTCTTTAATTTAGAGTACCCAATTATTTTTTCAATTAAGGGGCAATTTAGCGTGGCCAATCCACCTACCCTGCACATCTTTTTGGGTTGTGGGGTGAGACCCACACAGACACGGGGAGAATGTGCAAACTCCACATGGACAGTGACCCAGGGCCGGGATGGAACCCTGGTCCTTGGTGCCGTGAGGCAGCAGTGCTAACCACTGTGCCACTCTCACTAAACTTCAAAAGTACTTCCTTAGTCAATCTGGGGCAGCCTGAGGATAAGGAAAGCACAATATAAATATATATTTCCATGTATCTTGACGTGAAGGCAGCGAGGAAGCAAAAAGGTAGTTAAGGAGTAATCATTTTGTTTTCACAACTGATAAATAAAATGTTTGGGTGCGTAAAGATCCAGCCAGATTGCGCAAGGAGGAGCAGGGAGGCTCTCCAGTGCCCTGGCCAGTATTCATCCCTCACCCATAATCACCGATCATCTCGTCTCTAGCTCATTGTTGTTTGAGAGGCTGGCTGCAGAGTAACCGCCTGGCTGTGCCATTACCTAGAAACATTCATCATACTTGTAACATCCTGTGAGGTAAAGTGATTCAGGATTAACAAGTTGTGGGGGGGGGGGGGGGGGGGAGAGGGGGGTGGAAATAAAACTCAAGGTAAGGGGGGGGGGGACTTGATAGAGGGGTTCAAAATCGCGACTGCTTTTGATTGTGTTGATTAGGAGAAACCGGCCAGAATTCTCCGGCTGTTGGGAATCTCTGTTCCCGCCGGCAGTGCTGGTTTCCTGGCGGTGTGGGGCATCTTCATCGGGAAAGCCCATTGACAGCGGCAGGAACAAAGAATGGCGCCGCCAGGGAACGGCGCGACACCAAGTCAAGGCCGGCTGGAGGACAGGAGAATCCAGCTCACTGTTCCCAGTGGCAGAAGGGTCGATAACCACAGGACACAGAGGAAGTTGGCCAAAGAACCAGAGGCAACATGATGAGGAAACATTTCTTTTTACAAATCAGCGTGACCTGGAGTGCGGTGCCTGGAAGGGTAATGGAAGCAGATTCAATTATAACATTCCAAATAGAACTGGACAAAAACTTCAAGGGAAGAATATGAACAGACTATGGTGAAAGTGTGAGAGTGAGGGTACCAAAGAGTCAGGACAAGCATGATGGGAAGAATGGCCTCCTTCCTGTGCAGGGCCCAACCATCTTCAGCTGCTTCAAAGAACAAAGGAAAGTACAGCACAGGAGTAGGCCCTTCGGCCCTCCAAGCCAGTGCCCATCATGATGCCTGTGCCCATCATGATGCCCTAACTAAAAAAAAAACTTCTGCCCTTTCTTCATCAATACCTTCCTTCCATCATAAGGTCAGAAGTGGGGATGATCGCAAACGACTGCACAATGTTCAGCACCATTCACGACTAGATAACTGTCTGTAAGTCCAATCTTTGGGGCTTGCGTCTGATCCTTGATGACCGCCTGAGAGGTGGAGGTGGGGACGACGGCGCCTTGACAGGCGGGATTGCTGCCAGATTGGTGGCCTCGTGGTGCGAGGTGTCCAGAGGAGGCACAACAACATACGGAAAAGTAGGATCTGGCGGTGGGCAGGCAACTTTGCGCAGTGCCCTTTTGTTGCGCCTGACAATGGAGCCATCAGCCATACTGCTATTTGTGATTTTTATCAATGACTTGGAGGAGGGGGCTGAAGGGTGGGTCAGTAAATTTGCTGACGACACCAAGATTGGTGGAGTAGTGGATGAGGTGGAGGGCTGTTGTAGGCTGCAAAGGGACATTGATAGGATGCAGAGCTGGGCCGAAAAATGGCAGATGGAGTTTAACCCTGATGAGTGCGAGGTGATTCATTTTGGTAGAAAAAATTTGAATGCGGATTACAGGGTCAACGGCAGGGTTCTGAGGAATGTGGAGGAACAGAGAGATCTTGCGGTTCATGTCCACAGATCTCTGAAGGTTGCCACTCAAGTGTATAGAGCCGTGAAGAAGGCCGATAGTGCGTTAGCGTTTATTAACAGGGGGCATGCTTAAGAGCCGCGGGGTTATGCTGCAACTGTACATGACCCTGGTGAGACTACATTTGGAATATTGTGTGCAGTTCTGGTCACCTCACTATAGGAAGGATGTGGAAGCATTGGAAAGGGTGCAAAGGAGGTTTACCAGGATGCTGCCTAGTTTTCAGGATAGGTCTTATGAGGAATGGTTGAGGGAGCTAGGGCTTTTCTCTTTGGAGCGGAGGAGGATGAGAGGCGACTTAATAGAGGTTTATAAGATGATGAGGGGGATAGATAGAGTGGACGTTCAGAGACTATTTCCTCGGGTGGATGTAGCTGTTACAAGGGGGCATAACTATAAGGCTCAGGGTGGGAGATACAGGAGGGATGTCCGAGGTAGGTTCTTTACTCAGAGAGTGGTTAGGGTGTGGAATAGACAGCCTGCTGTGATAGTGGAGTCGGACACTTTAGGAACTTTCAAGTGGTTATTGGATAGGCACATGGAGCACACCAGAATGACAGGTAGTGGGATAGCTTGATCTTGGTTTCGGACAAAGCTCGGCACAACATCGAGGGCCGAAGGGCCTGTTCTGTGCTGTACTGTTCTATGTTCTTCAGATACTGAAGCAACCCACGTCCAGCAAGATCTGGACGATGTCCAGGCTTGGGAAGACAAGTGGTGAGTAACATTCACACCACACAAGTGCCAGAGAATGACCATCCCCAAGAAGAAAGAATCTAACCAGCACTCCTAGACATTCAATGGCATCACCATCGCTGAATCCCCCACTGTCAACCTCCTGGGGGTTATCATTGACCAGGAACGCAACTGGACTAGCCATATAAATACTGTGGCTATCAGAGCAGGTTAGAGGCTCCTGGGCAGGTAACTCACCTCCTGACTCCACAAAGCCTGTTCACCATCTACAAGGCACAAATCAGGAATGTGATGGAATACTCTCCACTTGCCTGGATGAGCGCAGCTCCAACAACACTCAAGAAGCTCAACACCATCCAGGACAAAGCAGCCCCGCTTGATTGGCACCTCATCCACAAATATTCACTCTCCCTCCACCACCGACACACGGTAGCAGCCGTGTGTACCATCTACAAGATGCACTGCAGGAACTCAACAAGCTTCCTTAGGCAGCACCTTACAAACCCATGATGCCTACCATCCAGAAGGACAAGAGCAGCAGATACATGGGAACACCATCAGATGAACGTTCCCCTCCAAGCTACTCGCCATCCTAATTTGGAAATGGATCGCCATTCCCTCACAGTCGCTGGGCCAAAATCCTGGAGCTCCCTCCCTAACAGCGGAGTGGGGGTACCTACCCCACACGGACTGCAGTGGCTCACAAAGTCAGCTCACCACCTTCCCAAAGGGCAATGAGGGACGGGCAATAAGTGACGGCCTTCCAGCGATGCCCACATCCTATGAATTAATTATTAAAAATCACTCTGCGACATACATCGGTCAAGGTTTCGACCTTGAACTGAAAAGAGTTTAGAAAAGGATCTTGTCTGAAGATTTTGAGTATTCCACTGAAAATGAAATGATTGTGAGAATGTCGAAGCTTCAAACAAAATAAAACCTCTCCAATGAAAAACAAACACAGTGTAATGTTTTCATTTAACTGCAAAAATCAATTTTAAAGACCTAAAGCAATCAGATTTCAGAACGGATAAAGGATTTTTTTTCCCGAACAGTTTTATCGGCATGAGGCCTATAAATTGTAAATTACTTTCCAGCTTCTTTCGACACATCACAATCCAACTCCAACTCGGAGTTAGCGCCAGGGCTGTCAATGGTGGTTGTCCGTAATCCTGGAGTGCCGTCTCGTCACCTCCGGCGTCCGGCATCATCACCCCACACAGCTGCAATTGCTTTCCAATAAACCTACCCTTGCCTCCCCCAGCTCAGCCCGGCACTTCATTACCAGATTGAGTGACAGTCCAGAATCATAATGGCAGCACCGTTTACAATCTATAAGGTGCTCTGCAGCAGCTCGCCGAGGCTCGTTCACAGCCTCGTCCAAATCTTTTCTGAACCTGTTAGTGCGTGTTCTCAGACTTTTGCATCTCCTGCCTGATGGAAGAGGTTGGATGAGAGAATAACCCAGGTGGGAAGGGGAATTTATGATTACTCAGCCCGTTTTCCCAAGGCAGTGGGAGGTGTAGACAGCGTCAATGGATGGGAGGCGGTTTTGCGTGATGGACTGCACGGTGTTCGTGACACGCTGAATGGCAGAGCAGGCTCGAGGGGCTGAATGGCCAACTCCTGCTGCTAACTGGTATGTAATGCACTCCCCAACAGCACTGGGGGAGTTACCTTCACCAGGTGGGCTGCAGCAGGTCAAGTTTGTGGCTCACCGCCACCTTCTCAAGGGCAAGTAGGGAAGGCAATAAATACTGGCCTTGGCAGCAATGCTCTCACCCCATGAACACATTTTAAACACAGCCTTTCTACCCCCAGTCTTCAAGATCTGTACAACTAAAAAAAAAAAGTGTCCAAAGAAAACTGAAAGAAGAGAATGATTTTTTAATGCGCCGATGATTTTCTCTTCAGTTCCTCACAGCAGAGTCCTGAAGATTAGTCTTTAAATCCCGGAAACTCCAGAGCAGTTTCGGAGGTCTGGCGGACAAGGTTGCCACAAATTATTTCTTTTTTGTTGTGGGCTGAGTGAATGTCGACTGAGTCAATGCCCCTTGCTGCACGGGAGGAGGTGGCCATGCCGATTATCGCCATCTGCGGCCACGCATCCGGTTTTTAAAACGGAGCTTTATTCAGAGTACGGAAACATTTTCCCCAGAACACCAAATGGCAGCTCATGCAGGCTGCAGTACAGAGCTGAAGGAGTGCTGCCCCTTCGTAATTGTCACTCTTAAACTGAGTGGTGACATCAAGGTCCCGTCTGCCTTTCCGAGTGGATGTTACAGATTCCCATGGCATTTTCAAGGAACACGGTACGAAGTCTTACAACACCAGGTTAAAGTCCAACAGGTTTGTTTCGATGTCACTAGCTTTCGGAGCGCTGCTCCTTCCTCAGAACAGGGGGAGTCTCCGAACAAAGTGAATTCAAGCCTTAGCCCTAAAATTGAAGCATAAATTGTTCCTCAGTTGATCTTTATTCCAAAAGAGATGTTACACCAGTCAGGAGCTCAATCCACTTCTTCTGGGAAATATTTTACTCTAATGGCTCGAGAGAGGTAACCTAGTTGTTACACCTGGGAAAACTGTTAATCATTGGGTTTCCGCTACAGATTTGTATCCCTCAGCTGGTTATTGTATCGCGGTGCCATTCACACGCAATGAGCTGAATTTCATGGTCGTGGCCGTAGCCCTGCCCAACTGCCTGAAAGCTAGCGGGAACCCTGCCATGGCCACTTCCGAGCATTGGAACTAAATCCTAATCAATCACTGAACTGCCTGCCATTTGAGTTCCTGGGGTCTTCATGATGAGGATCCAGCCTCCAAGAGGCTGCGAGCCCTCCAGACCCGCAGCGCCATTGAGAGCGGTGGCCACTGCTGAGACTGCGGGGAGCCCAGGTCAAGGAGTCACCGTGGAGGCCCCGGAGTTCAATTAAGTGGGGCAGCCTTGCTGGGGCCAGTCAGGCAGGCCCAGGTGGGGAGGGGAGGGGGTGGGGGGTGACAGAGAAGGGGGGGGGGGGGTCACCTGAAGCTATTGCAGTAAAACTGCTACATTGCTGTTTGGAAGACTTTACGGTGAGCAAATTGGCCACCAATCGGCAAATGAGGCTCAAAAGTAATACGCTGCCCGTGAACCACAATTGGATGGCTGGAGGATGTGAACAAGAGGATGTAAAATAAATAATTTGCATTGACACTAGTCATAATATGCACTCATGCACATCATGAGGTAAAGACAGGCAGTGACAGACACCCAGGTTAGCCAATCAACATACAGGACAGAACACAACCAATCACCAGACAGAACACTAGAGGGGGACCTCCTACTATAAAACACACGAGTAATCAGCACTCCGCCTCTTTCTACTGGTGACAACTGTAGTGACAGTCAGGGTGTATATATCAGTTAGCACCTTCCACACGTGGCTCAGAGCTAGTCTGGTCTAGTTAGTTAGAGTTAGCGCACTTAGAGTAGTAGAGTGTCATCATAGATTATCATAGAATTTACAGTGCAGAAGGAGGCCATTCGGCCCATCGAGTCTGCTCCGGCTCTTGGAAAGAGCACCCTACCCAAGGTCAGCACCTACACCCTATCCCCATCACCCATTAACCCCACCCAACACTAAGGGCAATTTATCATGGCCAATCCACCTAACCTGCACATCTTTGGACTGTGGGAGGAAACCGGAGCACCCGGAGGAAACCCACGCACACACGGGGAGGATGTGCAGACTCCGCACAGACAGTGACCCAAGCCGGAATCGAACCTGGGACCCTGGAGCTGTGAAGCAATTGTGCTATCCACAATGCTACCGTGCTGCCCGTCAACCCACAGCCAGCTGAGTGCATTGTTACAGAAGTTCAATAAATCGTATTGAACCAACGTCTGAGTTTGGTGTCTGCTTTACAGTCCAACTGCATCCAGTTGCTGTCCGTGGCACCCCAGGGTTCATAAAATGACAGACACAGCACCCATTGCAGCCTCAGGACACGAACAAGGAAGTACTTTTTTCAAAACAGAGTGTAGCCATCATTGCAGTGACTGAATAGGCATCCAATCTGTGCACAGCCAGCTCACACAAGCAGCAATAGAGCATATAAACAACAAATGTATTTTAATGGTTTTGGAGGAAGAGTTAAATATTGTGCAGCACGCTCGGGCGCTCTCTCCCCCCCCCCCCCCCCCCCCCCCCCCGATTTTCGGTGAACAGCACCCTGGGATCTTTCACATCTGCACGAAGAGAGCAAATGGGGCTTCAGGTGAGTACATGAGACGACAGCACCACTGACTGCTGCTTTACGTTACGAGGACAAGAGGTTAGCGTGAATTGGGTGCTTGCAGTCAGGTTCCGGAAAGGTAAATGTCGTTGCTCAGCCAAGGTGGGGCCTCGTTAGCACATGGAGTTTAGCAAGTATGCATCTCAGTGCTGCAAGGTACTCGATAAGGCAGTGGTGGTGGGACGGTGGTTGGTGGAAAGCAAGTACGCTTTACTGATTCACGGAATGCAAGTGCAATCTTTTCAGATTTTTGCAATAGTGACAGAGAAATGGATATTACCCAATCTTTGAGGAGGCGTACAGATGATTTGAACGTATCAGCAATGGTTCAATGGGGGGCACTCTTGGCCTCTCGGAGTCAGAAGGTTCTGCTTTCAGAGCCCATTTCAGTACTAAAGCACAACACCAGGCCAGTGACGGGCAACCTGGGCTAGTGATTGGGCCGGGTGAGTAGCCCTCCTTCATCTCACTAGGCCGCAAGATTGAAATCGGGCTTGTTCATGAAAATGGTGACCCCCCCCATGAATAAGATTAAATAAGTTTAATACAGGCAGAATATTTCATAACGAGTTATAGAAAATCCTTAAATCATTCACCTATTAATAGAATGATAGCTTCAAGTGGCGGTGTGGCACAGTGGTTAGCACTGCTTTGATCCCGGCGGATCACTGTCCCGTATGCAGTTTGCACATTCTCCCCGTGTCTAGGCTCCTTCATTAAATGTTTTTAAGATAAAGATAGATAGTTTTTTGAAGAATAAAGGGATTAAGGGTTATGGTGTTTGGGCCGGAAAGTGGAGCTGAGTCCACAAAAGATCAGCCATGATCTCATAGAACATAGAACTGTACAGGCCCTTTGGCCCACGATGTTGTGCCGACCACTTATCCTAATCTAAGATGAACCTAACCTACACCCCTTCAATTTACTGCTGTCCATGTGCCTGTCTAAGAGTCGCGTAAATGTCCCTAATGACTCTGACTCCACCACATCCACGGGCAGTGCATTCCACACACCCACCACTCTCTGTGTAAAGAACCGACCTCTGACATCTCCCCTATACCTTCCTCCACTCACCTTCAAATTATGTCCCCTGATTGTGGGAGAAAACCGGAGCACATTGAATGGCGGAGCAGGTTCGAGGGGCCAAATGGCCTACTCCTGCTCCTAGTTCTGATGTTCTGATGTGTCTGCGTGGGTCTCACCCCCACAACATAAAGATGTGCAGGACAGGTGGATTGGCCACGCTTAATTGCCCCTTAATTGGAAAAAAAGGATTGGGCCCTTTAGATTTATAAACAACTTCAAGTGGCAAAAACAAAAAACATATTTACACTTTGATTGGAATGCAGATGGAGCGCACGGCTCCCACAGTCAACGTGTCCCCGCTTTACATGTGTATCACATTAAGTCATACCGCCCGGGGGAAACTATGTGGGCGGAGACCAGCAGAATGAGGCAAACCTGCGCGTGGGCAATGGGCAACAAAATGTCTTGAACTGAAGGAGTGCTGCACTGGCAGAGGTGCTGGGCGCGATTCTCCGCTCCCCCGCCGGTTGGGAGAATCGCCTGGGTCGCCAAATTTTCCCGCGACGCTGGTCCGACGCCCTCCCGCGATTCACGGAGGCGGCCAGACCGGCACAATCGCGTTTTGCGCGGCGCGGTACAGTGAATCGCCCGAGACAGCCAAAATGGCGATTCACCGGTACCCCCGCGATTCTAAGTGCCGAGCGGCCTGCCCAAAACGGCGGGTTCCCCCCGGCGCCGTCCACACCTGGTTGCTGCCGGCGGGAACAGCGTGGGAACGCTTGGGGGGGGCAGCCTGCGGGGATGAGAGGGGGGATCCTGCACCGGGGGAGGGGGGGCCTCAAATGGGGTCTGGCCTCTCTGAAGGAGGACCTCCTTTCTCCCGCAGCCCCGCAAGATCCGTCAGACATCTTCTTGCGGGGCAGACTCGGAGAGGACGGCAACCACGCACGCACGGATTGGCGCCGGCCAACCCGCGCATGCGCGGGTGATGCCAGTTATGCGGCACCAGCCGCGTCATGTATGCCGCGCCGCCTTTACGCGCCGCCAAGGCCTGGCACGCGTAAATGATGCGGTGCCGCTCCTAGCCCATTATCGGGCCCTGAATCGGTTGGGATAGGGGCCGTTTTGCGCCATCATGAACCTCGACGGCGTTCACGACGGCGCAAACACTCTGCCTCCATTTCAGAGAATCCAGCCCACTGACTCCCAGAGGAAGCGGCAAAACCACAGCTCTCTTTATTTTCTCCGCTGGATGCAAAGGAACGCCCGGCGGCACGGTTTTGAAGAGCAGGGGAATTTTCCATTGTATCCTGGTCAATACGTATTCCCCTAGTCAACATGATAAAAAGCAGATCATCTGATTGCTATCACACTGCTGTCTTTGGGCATTTGCTCTGCGCACATCAACTGCGTACCGGACAATACAACCGTGACTATAATTCAAAAGTATTCCATTGATACTAAAGAACTTTGGGACATGTAACAGACCTTGCCTCGTGTTTTTTCTCCATACATCAACCCACTTGGCTTTTCTTCCCTACTTTGAAACGCATTTTCACCCACTGCCTGCCAATGAGGAGGAGGTTATTCCGCACTTTCCTCCCCACTACGTCCACCCAATTCCTAAGCTGCAGCAAGTGCTTTATTTCAAACGGGATTTCCGATACTAAAATGTCCGTCTTGAATTCTGACGTGCAGCTCCCTTCCCCCTTTCTCCATTTTGTCATCCAACCCGTGGAAAAAGCTCTGCTGATTCTCTACTGAGATTAAAATTGCACAGTGTGTCATGTGAGAGTACCTTTAAGAAATGGGTGTTTATAAATGGGTGTGTATATAAATATCTGTAGTGAGAGTACCTTTAAGAAATGGGTGTTTACTACTGCAGTGATGTCAGAGAGTGGGTGGAGCTGAGCTGTCTGTCAGCTTTTTACTTTCGTTTTTGAGCAGGCTGCAGGGTGTGTTTTAGTTTTGTTTTCAGTGTTGGAGTTGAAGCCAGACCAAGCAGGTGTACTGCTGTTCTCTCTGCCATCAAAATACTATCTCTGGATCATTTGGTGAATTCAGAATTATAAATATTCTTAGTGGTGAAGTTAAGCCTGATGCCTTTCTGTTTTGAAGGTTTTTTAAGTCTTATGGATGTTAAAAGGACAGCGTAAGCATTACTTAGTGTTGTATTCTTTGGGGGCTGTATTTAAATTAATGGTTGCTAAGATGTTCACTATGTTTCAAAAAGGTTAACTTGAGTTCATAGAATAAACATTGTTTTGCTTTAAAAATTACTTTTCCATTTCTGCTGTACCACACCTGTAGAGTGGGCCGTGTGCTCCCCGTACAACAATCTATTAAAAGTTGTGGGCCAGGTGATCTCCATGATACACTTTGGGGTTCTCTAAACCCTGGCCCATAACAAGTAATAAAAGAAGCCAGTGTCGCCAAATATCCGTTTCATTATCTTGTGAGGTACGACAATTCAATATATTTCACCTGTTCTCAGGCACATTACCTGGTGCGGCATCTGAGCAGTATCCGGCCATCAGGCTGGACATGACCAAACTTTACCGTTTTATTATTTAAATTTGTGTTATTGGTTGTTTTTTCCCCCCAATCTCGTAGTTGCCTGCTGGAACAAAGAGGTCCATCCATGCAAAATTCAGAACCCAGTCGAACCTTGTTCCATTGATTCTAACCTGCCATGTTCTTGCGTAGGAAGAAATTGAAGAGGCCACCCTGA
The DNA here is from genome assembly GCF_047496885.1 of Scyliorhinus torazame. Lineage (NCBI taxonomy): Eukaryota > Metazoa > Chordata > Chondrichthyes > Carcharhiniformes > Scyliorhinidae > Scyliorhinus > Scyliorhinus torazame. The sequence goes on along the minus strand of NC_092724.1, from coordinate 11,754,433 downwards.
CAATGTGACCCGATGGGGTTTTGCAGTGTTAAAACCAAAGGCAATCCTTGACACAATTCAAATCTGCACCCAAATGCCATTCATGACATCCCAGTGTATCTTACAGCTAACAACGTGAGGGCCTAAGCCAATCTGCGCACAGTTAGCTCCCACAAACAGCAAATGTGCTAATAAGCAGGCCGTTTGTTTTTGTGATGTTGATTGAGGGATAAATATTGGCCAGGATGCGGGGAGAATTCCCCTTCTCTCCTTCACAGCAGTGCGGTGAGATCGTATACATTCATCGGAGAGGCCAGACGGGGAAGTGGTTTCACGGCTCATCTGAGAAATGGAAGCTCCCACAGCACAACACTGACTCAGCACTGAAATAGTTAACTGGTGAAGACATTTTTGCACGCTCATCACACTGCAATATTCATTCAGGGTGCGACTCTACAAAGGGTCAAAACAGAACGCGCTGGGAAAACCTGGCAACGTTGGAGGAGAGAGAGAAACAGAGTCAACGTGTCGAGTTGAATACTCCTCTTCTTCAGAACCGAAACCCATCCAATTCAGCTCCTTACTGGCTGAGGCAAGTGAACCCTGCAACCTCCCCCCCCCCCCCCCCCCCACCCCGCCAACGGCAAACATGTCATCTGCTCTGCCCCAAGTCTCTGCCAATGCCGTGCAGCCTGCCCATGGCAGGGTAGAGCCAGTGACTCTCTCCTTCCGAGGAAGGGCTTAGTGGCTCCTCAGGGAGCCAATAACAACATCTCTTTACGTGGCACATTTAACATTGTCAAACGTTACAATGAGCTTCAGAGAAGTATTATGGAACAGAAATAGCTTTGTTTGTGATAGGCAGAGTACAAACCCCACTTGCAAAACCTGAAACAAATGTCTAAATGCTATATGCTAAGGGGCTGGTTTAGCACAGTGGGCTAAACAGCTGGCTTATAATACAGAACAAGGCCAGCAGCATGGGTTCATATTCTCATACCTGCCTCCCCGAACAGGCGCCAGAATGTGGCGACTAGGGGCTTGTCACTGTAACTTCATTGATGCCTACTTGTGACTATAAGCAATTATTATTATTATTCTGCATTTGGCAGCACTTGAACAATCCTGAGTGCGCTAATAGCTACATAAGCAACCAATTTAAGGTAATCAGTTGAGCTCATCACGTGGCTCTTTTACACTTGTATAAGTGACTTTCATTCATACACAGGGAGGGGCGCAAACAAAAGGAATATGTTCAAGCCTTGTGCCTTTTTTGAATTACCCGGAAGATTGCGCATTTGCCATGTAAATGCCTCAGCCAAAGTATTGTCAACCAATCTGCAAGCTTTTCTCCTGTGGTATAAATTGTGATTGTTTAAAATTTGGCATTCTTGAATTTGTCCTAAGGAATTGGAATTAGAATCCCTACAGTGGGGCAGCACGGTGGCCAGCACAGCTGCCTCACGGCGCTGAGGTCCCAGGTTCGATCCCGGCTCTGGGTCACTCCCCGTGTCTGCATGGGTTTTGCCCCCACAACCCACAAATGTGCAAAGTAAGTGGATTGGCCACACTAAATTGCCCCTTAATTGGAAAAAATAATTGGGTAATCTAAATTTTTTTTAAAATAATCCGTACGGTGTAGAAGGAGGCCATCTGGCCCATCAAGTCTGCACCAACCCTCTGAAAGAACACCCTACCTAGACCCACTCCCCCACCCTATACCCGTGGCCCCTTAACCCCACCAGCCTGCACATCGTTGGACACTAAGGGGCAATTTAGCACGCCCAATCCACCTCACCTGCACATCTTTGGACTGTGGAAGGAAACCGGAGCACCCGGAGGAAACCCACGCAGAAACGGGGAGAATGCGCAAACGCCACACAGACAGTCATCCAAGGCCGGAATTGAACCCAGGTCCCTGCCACTGACGCAGCAGTGCTAACCACTGTGCCTTGAAAAGCTTCAACAGGTTTCTCTGTTTCCAGCAGTAGTCAAGAAAATGATCAGGAAACTCATTGAACCAAAAGGCAGACCCATTCTGTCCTCACCCACTCAATCTGGTCGTGAGGAGTGCAGGTGTGTCGAATCTTACACAAACAGACGGATGTTCTCGTGGTTCTCAGGAGTAGGAACCCGCTTTTCCCTGCCAATGGTTTCATTTTGCCAACAATTGCACTGGAGTCAAACCCCCATGACTAACAAACCAGATGACGAGTGTTTGTGGCAACTGCAATATCAAATGATTTCTGAAAGGTCAGGAGTGCAGCTGACACTGGACGAGCTGAGCCAGATGTATTCAGCTAAGACAAAGGCAGCCATTGCGGCATAACCATCGACATGGTTCGGCAAAGTACCCCATTAGGGCTCTCAATTCTCCGGGAGTCTCCACGAATTAAAAAGACTCTTCTCGTCAGCTCTGGTACTAGCTACACAGTCGAAACACCAGGTACATCGGCAGGAAAAGTCTGACTTCCATTCATTTTCTCTAAACCATCATTAGTCAGAAAAATGGTGCGGACAGGATCAAACGGCTGTTTCACTGATGGGTCAAGTTTCACCCAATTGGAAACCCTGCTCACTAACTATAGCAAAGCTATGAAACTAAGGAGGACTTGCATTATCTGTGTGTTGGGTTTTAGATCAGTGAGTAGGCCGCATGAATGGCCCTCCTTCATCTCAGTGGGTGTAAGATTGAAATCGTGCTTGTTCACTAACCACGACCTTATGAATAAGATTTAGTACATTTAATACACGCCAAATATTTCATGCCGGGTTATAGAAAATATACAGAAATCTTATTAACTTCAAGTGGTAAAAACAAAATAATTATTTACACTTGATTGGATGCAGCGGGAGCGCTTGCCTCTCACAGTCAATGTTGTACTTCGCTCGCCCTCGCTTTACTTGTGTGTCACCTCAATAACACGGATAGGGAAAAATATCGACACAGCCGGATATCAGCGGAATGTGGCAACCCTGCATGTTGGTAATGGTCAACAAAAAGGTGGGACAGTGGTTAGCATCGTTGCCTCACGGTGCCAGGGAACCGGGTTCAATTCCGGCCTTGTGTACCTGTCTGTGTGGAGTTTGCACCCCCCCCCACCCCCCGCCGTGTATCCGCCAGTTTCCTCGGGTGCTCCAGTTTCCTCCCACAGATGTGCAAGTTAGCTAGATTGGCCATGATAAATTGCCGCCTTGTATGCAGATTGGGTGGGGTTACAGGGTGGGGCAATGGGTAGGGTGCTCTTTCAGAGGGTGGGTGCAGACTCGATGGGCCAAATCACCTCCTTCTGCATTGTGGTGGTTCTATGGTTCCAAAATGTCTCATGGGCCCTTGTCAGACGCCAGGTGGGCCGCATGCTGCCCACCACTGCTCTCGAATCTTGCCTATTGGCACCTCATAATTTCTGGTCCATGAGTGAATCATTTGTGCTCCCTCCCTGCAGACAACTGTCCGGTTTGTCCTCCCTATTGGGTAAGTCCCTGGGAGTACTCACTTACTGAACAGCCCGTCAAACCTGTTTACTTGCTAATTGCAAAGGTTTGACAAAAGGGAGTGTGTACTGATACCAGAAATTGTCAATTGCATTTCCTCACTGGGAGAATCCTCGACAAGGAAAACAGTGGGAAACATGTGGTAAACCACTGCTGCACCTCTATTAGGTGATAAATAACCCTCAGCATCAAAGCTTGAAAAGGTCCCAGGTGCAGCTGCTGGCTTCCAAACCCCACCCCCCCCAAATCAGTGAGAGGGAAAATCGGTCAAGGATCTCAATCACCATCCTGACATTTCAGCTGGAAATAATTACCTGTGGAATTACCCTTGCAGTAGAGTAGTCCCAACACTCGCCAGCTGGGGCAAAGTACCAGCAGATGACCGACCCATGGAGTGAATGTACTTTAACAAGGAATTGATACTCTCAGGAAAGGTTGGAAAGGAGGAGAAAATTGGTTAAGAAACAAAAGAGAAAAAGACTGCCACGGTCTCAATGGGGTAATCCCTCAGTACCTTTCACCAGATTAGCCTGATGCTAACTTGATGTCCCGTCTCTAACGAACAATGAATCTTACAGACTATTTATCTCTGGTCTCTTAAGCCTTCCTGTGTGCTGAACCTTTCCCTCCCGCCCCTGGCTACAATCAACATCTTCCCAGACGACTGTCTCCATGCCGGACTATAAAATACACTCCTGACCATTAAAGCTTTTAACTGACTTCAGCTTCCATGACTAATTGATTCCACGGCTAGAGGATGGCTGCCTGTCCGGACTCCAGTCAGAAGCTTAGGAAGACCAGTGGCAGCTTCTAAGGCATTCAGCTGGAAGGGACTGGTTGAATGCCGGCTACGCTGAGCTCCACTTGGATACAAAGTGATCTACCATACCACAAATATATTTCATCCTGGAGTGAGAATGCAACTAATTCAGAAAACAGATTGGTGCTCCGCAATTTTGGATCCAAAAGGCCTTGCAAGGAGCTGCCGTGTAGCCTGGACAGCGCGTAAGGAAGTTACAAGATGCTCGCTCAAAAGTGGGGGAGTGGCAAATAACGACAGTGATCACAGCACCCTTGTTTTATAATGATAGCACTTTGCTGCAATCGGTTACGTTCCTGTGACTCACTTCTGTATTTTTCTGCCCACTCCATTAACGGGACTAATGCCTTCATAACACTGCCAAACTCTGCCCTTACCTCAGTAGCATGGGTACAAAGAACAAAGAAATGTACAGCACAGGAACAGGCCCTTCGGCCCTCCAAGCCCGTGCCGACCATACTGCCCGACTAAACTACAATCTTCTACACTTCCTGGGTCCGTATCCTTCTATTCCCATCCTATTCATATATTTGTCAAGATGCCCCTTAAATGTCCCTATCGTCCCTGCTTCCACTACCTCCTCCGGTAGCGAGTTCCAGGTACCCACTACCCTCTGCGTAAAAAACTTGCCTCGTACATCTACTCTAAACCTTGCCCCTCTCACCTTAAACCTATGCCCCCTAGTAATTGACCCCTCTACCCACAGTAGCACAGTGGTTAGCACAATTGCTTCACAGCTCCAGGGTCCCAGGTTCGATTCCCGGCTTGGGTCACTGTCTGTGTGGAGTCTGCACATTCTCCCCGTGTGCGCGTGGATTTCCTCCGGGTGCTCCGGTTTCCTCCCATAGTCCAAAGATGTGCGGGTTTGGTGGATTGGCCATGCTAAATTGCCCATATAGTGTCCAAAATTGCCCTTAGTGTTGGGTGGGGTTACTGGGTTATGGGGATAGGGTGGAGGTGTGGACCTTGGGTGGGGTGCTCTTTCTAAGAGCTGGTGCAGACTCGATGGGCCGAATGGCCTCCTTCTGCACTGTAAATTCTATGATTCTATGATTCAGTTCATCTACTGCAGCAATACTTTTTAATGTCGTTATGAGTGTTCCAATGCTCTCCTGTCCAGTCTCCCATTCTGTAAACACGAGTTTATCCAAAATGCTCATAAACTAATCTGCACCGTGTCCCACCAGCCACCACCCGATGCTCAGCGACCAACATGGGCTCTGGTGCCCCAACACCTCAAGTTTAAAATGCTCATGTTATCAAATGGGATTCTGCTTCCTTTCGGGCCTTTGGCAAGGAAAGCCCCGCCAAGGCCGTACCCAGTCCCATTTCCACTCGCCAGCGGATCTAGACCTTCCCCCACCTCGTTACCCCCCCTCCCCGACACCCCAACAAGGGGGTCCTCGAGCCCCCCTCACCCAACCTCCTTAGGGGAGGGTACCCCAGGCCCAATTCCCGGCACGGGCAAGATGCCACCCTTGGCTGGGTCCCTGCGAGGATGGCAGTGTCACCTGGGATGATTGAATGGCAAAGCAGACTTGATGGGCTGAATGACCTAATTCTACTCCTATGTCTTATGGTCTTCGATACAAATTTAGGCCCTACCCATTGTGGGCAGGATCCAGATTGTGGCGTCTCGCAGGATTTGCCAGCCATGCTGCCACCCGAAGTGGGCGTGTCCATTAGATTGCACCCACAATGTTCAAGTCCCACTCCAGGACTTGAGCAGAAAAGTCAAGGCTGACTCTCCAGTGCAGTACCGGAGGGAGCTGCTGCGTTGTCAGTGCTGCTTTTTCATTGAGGTGTTAAATGGAGGGAGGCCTTCGTCGGCCTGGTTGGATGCCGCTATTTCAAAGAGGAACAGGGGAGCGATCCCCAATGCTCCCGCCAATATTTATTCCTCAAATCAATATTAGAAAAGAATGGATGATCTGATCAAATCACATTGTTGTTTGGGGGAGCTTGCTGGGTGTAAATTGGCTGCTGTGTGGTTCCTGCATTGAAAACAGAGACCATGCTTCAAAAGTACGTCATTGGCTGTGAAGCACTTTAAGGGGTCCGGCGCCGTACAAATGAAAGTCTTTTTTTTTTCATGGCCTCACCTCTTCCTAACTCTGTAACATCCTCCAGCCATTAAATGCATCTTTTCTCGCGATCCGCCAATGTCTCCTATTCCTCTGCATCTGGCACCCTGGAGATCCCACCTCTCTTCTCCCCGCCATTTGCAGCCATGCAAACAGCAACCTCATGCCCTGGGGTTCACTCACCAAGACCCCTTCCTCTTTACAACCCACCTCTTTGACCCCCATTTTGATCACTCCTCTCAATATCTTTTTCTGTGACCAGGCATCGGTTATTTTGACTCGGCTTCCACGCAGGGTTTTAAGATTTCTTTTCAGACACTCCCTGGAATGCAAGCTGCTGTCGGCATGGTGGACAGTGGTTAGCCCTGCTGCCTCACAGCTCCAGGGGCCTGGGTCCAGTTCTGGCCTCGGGTCACTGTCTGTGTGGAGTTTGCACTCTCTCCCCGTGTCTGCGTGGGTTTCTTCCGGGTGCTCCAGTTTCCACCCACAGTCCAAAGATGTGCAGGTTAGGTGGATTGGCCATGATAAATTGCCCTCAGTGTCCAAAAGGTTAGGTCGGGGTTTGCAGGGATAGGGTGGAGGTGTGGGCATAAGTAGGATGCTCTTTTCAAGGGCCGGTGCAGACCCAATGGGCCGAATGGCCTCCTTCTGTACTGTAAATTCTATGATTCTATGCAGCGGTACTGGTGATGCCAAATAGACCAAGGAGCTAATATAACTGTAGCCGGATGCTAAGAAAAATAATTCCAATCAGAAAGAAAGAGCACTAATTTCTTCGTTTTTCTTAATACCATATCGGGCACAAAAATCCTGAAATGGCAGAACAGAATCAGGTTGCACAACACAGAAGGAAGCTTGACGCCATGAGGTGGCAGTACATAAAGCTTTAACACTTGTGTGGAATTCTTTGCTCTGCTGTTTGAATGGAGATGCTAACATTATTTATTTTAGATGGATTAGGACTTGCAGATCATTTTTTAAAAAAAATAGCTGCAAATAACACCAAGACGAAGGTGAAGCCCTGGACATGGCAATAGGCATGTGACAAATGGTCATTATCTAGAGGAGATCTACCGCCATGACCGACTTGGCCCAAAATAATTTGTAAAGAGTAATGGTCGGGTTTAACATCGATTTTTGCAACTGCAGGAAGAGAATTGATGTTGTTTGAGCAGTGAGTGTCGGGCAGATTATGGAGTATCGTTTCAATCCGTTCCCCCATTGTCAGTGAGAGGGCAGGACTGAACATAAAAGTGCTTCAAACTGGACGTCACACACAACTGGCATGAGATGGACCCCATCAGGTTAACTGGCCAATGGGACCCGCAGAGGCTAACCACGTGAATGAGCAGAGATCATACGGTATAAATTACGACGCTCGCAAAGCACCCAGGCGAATGAATACATCTATACTGATTAAATTCTGTTCTCTTACACTGTCAGGATCAGTAATTCCTCCAAGCGAGCAAAACGAAAATGAAAAAAGGGAGCAAATAAAGAGTGTAAATTTTAATCTCCGTAACATTCCAACTTTCAGTGAAGAAACTGAGGGTAACAATCCCACTTTAAAGCTGAGAATGGATTCAGCGTTTCAGTAATTTCTCACGGAGTCATTACTTAAAGTTCACTATTTTTGACGTCTCCGCACTCAATAGACTTCACTCCCCACCCCCACTCTCCAAACACAGGGCACCGCATAAATAGTCACGCTCCAAAAGCTAGAATCTTAGCTTTTATCTGAGATGGCCATACAAAATTATTTGTTAAGTCTAAACGTCCATTTGAAATAGGCTTTCAGGATCACCTGAAGATATATCCAGGACAGAACGGATACAGGGACCCTTGAATGGGATTCAAAGATTTTGACAAGAGCGGGAGAGATGCTTGGAGGCCACAAAGGATGAATAACTACCCATTACTACCGTCAAGCCCAGCTGAGAACACGCCTGATCCAAGCCGCAATGTGGCGAACCGGTTTCTAGTCTTTGTTCAGAAGGAAAACGCTGCCGCATTTCAACAGCGAGAGAAAATCCGCCATTTTCTAACTCGCCCTGTTCAAGTCGCACCTCCCGGTCTTACCATGACATCGATGGCGACTGACGCTCCTCCGCTCTCCTCGTGAGGAGGCAGAAATTCGCAGAAGAGAAAGGAAGGCTTTCATTTTCTAAATTAAGGGTGCCTTTCTTTTTTTTTTAAAACAACAGTCGTGATTTCTTTCGCGGGAGGCGACTTGGGCTGAGCTGCAAATACCCTAGGTCTTACCGCGAATGACGTTTCTACTATTTTATGCTTTACGCATTCCTTTTTTTTTTAGAAAAAGGATTTTCGAGTATCCAATTTTTTTTTCCGATTAAGGGGCAATTTAGCGCAGTCACGGGGAGAATGTGCAAGCTCCATACGGACAGTGACTGGGGGTCGGGATTGAACGCAAGTCCTCAGCGCAGTGAGGCAGAAGTGCTAACCACTGTGCCGCGTGCCGCCCTTGCTTTGCGCATTCCTAATAGAAAGAAGGATCTCGTCTAGAAACCAAACACACATAAACCGTGTGTAAGGCAAGAGGAATTTGAGGGATACTATGAAATAATGCTGTCTTCTATTCTTTTAAAGTCACTATTTCCTTCTTAAGCTACCAACCCATAATTTATCAGACTTGTATTTTCACTGCTCAGTTAAGTGGCTTAACACGTCAATGAAGAAGCGTGAGCATTCTTTATTTGACAAGAATAGCTACAAACATTATCAATGCTATCAATCGAAGCTTCTCAGTTGATGTCACAAAGTCAGAAAAATATAATTCACAAACCCACACATTAAAAAGCAGATGTTGTCCTCCCCTCAGTGTAACTGAATTGCAAATGTAAAAAAATGACAGTCCAATTCCCATTGTTTACTCCACTGCAATCACAAATAAATGAGCAGAGGAACAAAGATTATGTTGTGCCGTAGCTGGGGTACTGAGGAATAGAACGGCAAAGTGTAGTTAAGGCAGAGAGCCAACCATGAAGCAAGCTTGAGGGGCTGAATGGCCTACACCTGCTCCTATTCCTTACGTTCTTATATCTCAAATGGGCAATTTCATCTCGAAAGGGACACAGTCTTCTTGTTTGCAACTACTTAACCACGGTCAAATTCATTAACACCGTACTAATTGGTGGAGCCATTAGACTTAAACTGATCAGGTGTTCTTCACTATCCAAAAAACAATTACATTTGATGATTCCTTTCTCTGGGCCATCCCCTATACCCCTCGCTAAGCATGGCAAACATGCGGAATGGACAATCGAGGGAGGCCATGGATTCAGAAGAAGTTACAAACTTTTAACATGGCAATGGGTAACATTTAATAATAATAATAATCTTTACTAGTGCCACAAGTAGGCTTACATTATCACTGTAATGAAATTACTGTGAAAATCCCCTAGTCTCCACACTCCGGCGCCTGTTCAGGTACACTGAGGGAGAATTCAGAATGTCCAATTCACCTAACAAGCACGTCTTTCGGGACGTGTGGGAAGAAACCGGAGCGCCCGGAGGAAACCCACGCAGACACGGGGAGAATGTGCAGACTCCACACAGACAGTAGCCCAAGGCGGGAATTGAACCGGGGACCTTGGCGCTGTGAAGCAACAGTGCTAACCACTGTGTTACCATGCCGCCCAGTTTGCTCAACAGGGATATTGCAAAGCTGTAGAAATGCAAGACATTTGTGACCTTTAGAACTAGCTCAATGGATGAAAATAATGACAACAGGCACTGCAGAATCTTTTATTCTGAAGGATATTGGACACCATGGACAGTGGGTTTTGGAGTGGGGAGTACGTCAAGGAGGTTTGATGATGCATCATGTGTAACCATTAGGGTTGACATCACTTTTTCAATGGTTTCATCACATGACCTACCATCTCCAAATTGTGTTTTTCACAACTAATGAAGAAAGAAAGTTTAAAGAAAATAATATTTATGCGTCGATGAATTTTCTCCCAGCGGTGTCCAGAATGATTCATCTTTAATTCCTAAAGCTCTAAACATTGGAAATCCTTCCCTAAACCTCGCACCAGCCCCCCCTCCCCCCTCCCCCCTCCCCCCTCTCCCTCCCTTGTTTTTAGACATTGCTGGTCATCAGCCTTCAAGTGACTCATTGACATATTTTATTGAATAATGCTCCTGGGGAGCATCGTGGGATGCTTTGCTGTGTTCAGAGCACTATATAAATGAGAGTTTATCTACCAAGCTCAAGGCAAGAGAGACTAAAACTGACTCTACAAATCTGAGGGTGTAGGGTTTCCAGTGATGTTGGTGAGTGCTTACACTGCAGAGTGGTTTTTTTTAGGGGACATGGGTGTCGCTGGCTTGGCCAGCAGTTTTATTGTCCATCCCTAGTTGCCCTTCAGAAGGTGGCGGTGAGCAGATTTCTTGAAACACTTCAGCCCAGTTAGTTGCAGACACAGCCAGGGTGCTGTTAAGGAGGGTGTTCCAGGATTTGATGAGGTGTGCTGTGACGCCTGTTCGGGTACACAGTGGGAGAAATCAGAATGTCCAGTTCACCTAACAAGCACGTCTTTCGGGACTTGAGAGGGGAAACCGGAGCCCCCGGAGGAAACCCACGCAGAGACGGGGAGAACGTGCAGACTCCGCACAGACAGTGAGCCAAGCCGGGAATCGAACCTGGGAGCCTGTCGCTATGAAGCAACAGTGCTAACCACTGCGCTAATGTGCCGGATAGGGTGGGGGAGTGTGCCTAGAACGTGTGCTCTTTCAGAGGGTGGGTGCAGTCTTGATGGGCCGAATGGTCTCCTTCTGAACTGCAGGGATTTGATGGTTCCATGAGGTCGATTTGATTTAGTGAGTGCGGACACACCACACCAGCACACCTCAACTATTTTAACTTCAAAAGGAGTCAACACCATGCACTATGTTGCCATTCCGTTCTCCCTGGTTTGTTACTGATTCACTTTAGCATCCTTTCGTACTTGTTTTCAACCCATGCCGGCAGCGTACAAGGGAAGGACAAGGGTAGATTTGGGTTCCGCTGGTAAACACCCAAACTCATGAAAAAATAAGACTTGCATTTATATAGCAAGCTCAGGACATTCCAAAGTGATTTACAGCCAATTACATACTTCTCTTGGATGCATAGTTACTGTTGTAATGCAGAAAGCCGTGGCAGCCAATTTGCGCACAGCAAGCTCCCACAGACAGAAGAGCGCCACCAACTGAGGCACGGCTGAGGTCCCAGAGGGCAGCTGGAACCTTGCTGGTGGATATGAGGAGAGGGAGCAGAGAGAAAACAAAATGGGACCGTGAGATTCAAAACTAGTGAGAGGCTTTGGAGATGCGATTTCCACCACAAAAGGACGGCAGGGCTTATTATACTGTCTAATTCTTTCATTAAACCTCTGCAGATGTGGAAGGATGGATAGAGAGATTAGTGGCTGCTGGTTATTACTCCCTGTTGCTATGCCGCTCCTCATGGGTGTCAGCACCAGCCACAGAACATTAACAATGGCCCAGCCAAGCAACAAAATAATTGAGAGAGATAAAGGATGTGCCATTAAGACGAGTTCCCGTGCAGGCCATAAACTGTCATTAATGAAAATTTGTCATTTGTTGACATAGCTGATTACAGAGCAGCAGGTTAATAGTATTAAACTGTCCAAGAAACGTCAGCTGGAGCTGATACTTTGTCACTTTTCTGTCACCTCTGATAGCACTAAACTAGCTTCTCAAGAGAATCTGGCTGTGACCCAGAAACTCCTCGACAACCCATGGCTTTGAAAATCAGCTGGCTGCTGGAAAGGGAGGGCCGCTGAATCGGTCTCTCCTTTCTCGTCCCAGTCACCAATCTAGGAAATGGAGGTGCCAGCTCCGAGGGACCGTAGTCAGTATGGTTTTGTGACATGAACTCCCACCCCCCTCCCAATTTTGCTCAGAGGAGTACCAGGAGATTCATTTTAAATTCCAGGAGACTCCAGGACATTTCAGGAAGGTTAGAGGTCTGATGTGACACCTTAATTCCAGTCAAGGCAAGCGTTTCAACAATAAACGCTTGTGAGGGAAATGACCTGCTCACAATCGCCCAAGAAGCAGCTTGGGTAGGAAAATTGAACTCTTCTACTTAGAAACCATAGAATCCCTACGGTGAAGTAGGAGCCATTCAGCCCATCAAATCTGCACCAACCCTCCCAAAGGGCACTCTGACTAGGTCCACTTCCCCATCCTACATCCTATCCCCGTAGCCCCGCACATTGATCATGACCAATACACCTAACCCGCACATCCCTGGACACTATGGGGAATTTAGCATGGCCAATCCACCTAACTTAATTGCACTAAAAGAAAAAAATTGCATTTATATAGCGTCCTCATGACCCAAGGACTTCACCACCAAATAAATACTTTGGAGGTCACTGTTGCAATTTAGGAAAAGTAGCAGCCAATTTAAGAACAGCAAGATCCCCCGAGCAACAATGTGGTAACCAGATAATCTGTTTGAATGATGATGGCCGAAGAATAAATTTCAGCCAGATTACAGTAGAATTCCCCTACTTTACATAATAATGTCACAGACACTTAAAAGGGCAAACAAGAAGGCAGCACGGTGGCTCAGTGGTTAGCACTGCTCCTTTACGGTGCCAAGGACCCGCATTCGATCCCGGCTCTGGGTCACTGTCCGTGTGGAGTTTGCACGTTCTCCCTGTGTCTGTGTGGATTTCGCCCCCACAACCCAAAGATGTGCAGGTTCGGTGGATTGGCCACGCTAAATTGCCCCTTAATTGGGAAAAAAAAGAATTGGGCACTTTTAATTACGAAAAGAAAAAGGGCCAACAAGGCCTCACTTTAGCATCAGATCTGAAAGACGCCACTCCTCAGCACTCGTCCAGTGGTGTGCTGAATCGCCAGTGTAAGTTCCCTACTCAAGTCTCTGGAGAGGGGGGGCCTTGACACCCACAACTTTCTGACTCATAAGAGGTGTGAGTGCTATCCACGGTCGGCACAATCTTCGATTACAAGCACTGCAGCCACTAACTGCTGTTGCCATCAGCAATAAAGTAGCTGGAAGACCATGGTCTTTCAAAGCTCTGGAAATAGGAACAGTTCCCATTCTACTGAACACATCTCGCCCCCCCCCCTCTCTACAACGTCAAGATGTAACAAGGCGTTGCATTGGATGCTATGTGACTTTGCTAATGATTCAGCTAATCGATCTGTTAGAGCTCTGTCTGCTTTGCAACAATCAATTACTGGAATTGTTATAAGCGTTTCTGAGAACCACTTCTATCTCGAAGAGGCTCATTGATTGTGGGAACCAATACCATAAGAAACAGCGGCACACACTGTGACATTTGTAGAAATGCTAACATGATATGAGCCATTGCAGTCTAATCTCCGTGTGTTTATTCCTTAATAGTCTCTGGTGAGGACATTGATAGATCTTCACTACCAAAGATCTACGCGAGAAGGGAACGTCGATATTTAAACGTTCGTATTATTACACATCTCCAGACGAAAGCACAATGTCGATGCTTCCTCGTCAAACTTTGCTGGTTGTTGATATTGTAAAGAGGACTACTTTAAACGGGCACTACTTTTCCTCCCAGCCCACAACAAGCAATCAAAATCTTGGCTAAGTGAAGCTATAAATGAGACCAGTCATTGCATCCAATCACTAACAGAGGACTGGTAGTAGCTGTCACTCAGTTGGTAGCAGTTACACCTTGTAGTCTAAAGATTGTGGGTTTGAGTCACACCCTGGAGACGTAAACAGAAAGTCTAGATCGAGGACCTAAAGGAGAGTTGAGGTGTGGCCTTTCAGACCTACGAGGTGGGTGTAAAAGATCCTGTGGCATTGTTTGGAAGAGGAACAGACGATTCCTGGTGTCCAGACCAATATTTATCCCTCAACCATCAATAAAACAGATGATGGCAGCACGGTGGCACAGTGGTTAGCACTGCTGCCTTATGGCAGCAAGGTCCCAGGATCGATCCCAGCTCTGGGTCACTGTCCGTGTGGAGTTCGCACATTCTCCCCATGTTTGCGTGGAGTTCTCCCCCACAACCCAAAGACTGTGCAGTTTAGCCACACTAAATGTCCGGGAAAAAATTAATTGGGTACTCAATTTATAAAAATAAATAAAACAGACGATTATTATCACCTGGTTCTTTTAGGGAACTTGGAGGGCACAATTTGGCTGGTGTGGTTTCTACATTGCGACAGCAATTACATTTCAAAAATTGACTTATCGAGTGCTTTGGAATGCCCCAAAAGGACCTCTATAAATAAATGCAAATTCTTTATGCATCACCTTTGCCTCAAATGAAAAACTTGTACTCTTTCTTTGCTTCTTGCCTCATTAGTGCCCCTTCCGAAGCATCTTTCCAGGTTTAGAGCCCAACAACTGAATCAAAACACACTTGGCACGAAGTTAGGAATCAAAGGCGAAGTCGTCCCCCTTGTTAAGTGTGGAGAGTGAGGCCGAGAATTGGATTCCCGGTGGCGGGAAACAGTTTGTGTTTGGAATTTCCACCTCAGTACTTCCATGTCGGGCTGATGGTGGGGTGGGGTTTCCTGCTGGTCCATGAACACTATCTGCATGCTTACCAGGTCAATAGGCTACTCACCAGAATCACCTATCCCCCTCCCAATCTAGCAGCAGGAAAGTGGACTGGACTGAGTCACTTTTGGAAATAGGCGGCATGCAGCTGTTGGCCTTCACTTAGCTCACGACTTCGAGGTGAATGCAACATTCAAAACCTCCGGCAGGGTTGCATATGAGTCAGAGACTAGAATTGCGACCAGGCTGCTGGGTGAAGGAGGAAGGAGACAAGGGAGACAATGCGCAATGGTGAAGATGGAGAGCAGGGGTGGGGGATTTGGGGGCGGGGGGGGGGGGGACGATGGTAGGCAGAGAGGAGACGGAGGATCGGGAAGCTGGAGCCTGACATGGATGACTGAACGCAGACACAGAGCGGGATGGATGGGAATGGCGCTGTTTGAATGGGAGGGGATGCACACACATTCTGGAATACAATGTTATTGTGGCACAGGAGCAACAGGTTGCATCGCGACTCATGGAGGGAGTGGGGGAGGGAAGTTGTGTTGTCATCAGTAAAGAAGGAATGGGAGACCTCATTGAAAGACTGTCATCATCCTTGGACTGGGGTCAAGAGGTCAGGGTCAGAGATTAAAGGCAGTCCTGGGGTTGAATGGCCCTCATGAGCAGGGTGAGAGATTAAAGCCATTCCGCGGGCTTTGCAAGCTATGCTACAGGGCTATGCATGGCATGTATTATAGTGCCAGTCCAAGGAGGGGCAAGGCCTGTGTGCTCAATTGGGATAAAGCACAGCTTTGTGTGCAGGACGTGTTCAGTGTTGTACAGCCACTGGCCAAGGTCTTGTCTGAGTCGGTACAGGGCTGCAGATGGCACGGTCATGGTAATGGGAGGCATCTGCAGCCTGTAAAGGGGGGATACGTAGTAGAAAGGTGGGCATTCAAAACTCTCCTGGGGTGGGGAAGGTCTCCTCTCTATGTAACCATGGACACAGCCTCGAGTTGGGGAGGGGTGAGCCTCGAGTTGGGGAGGGGTGTGCTCCATATTGGGCATGGGAACATCACAGTGATGGTTCCAGTGGGGAGGGTTGGAATGCCACCTTTATGAGAAACATTTTGCAGATAGTGAAATGTGCACATAGTTGGAGAGAACATCATGGCTGTCGATCTGCTTTGGCATTAGAATGAAAGCAACCTTCCCATTTGGAGAGACAATCATAGCCATGTCTCTGAGACTAGCGAGGACACTGAATTCCGTGCTATTCCGTGAGGAGTATGGTTACTTACGCCTTTTGCAGAAACTTCTAGTAAACGGTTTGACACATAAGGATCGAGTAACCATCGGGACTCAGCTGCACATCACGAGGCTCACAAAGGGAGGCGATCGCGGAGTCAGAGCATTGCGCACCCTCTCGCAATAAGAGGACACATAGATATGCACAACACTTTCAAATGACAAGATCATGCTCAAGATCACCAAATATATTTACAAAGGTCAAAGACAGTGTTTGAACCCCATGAGCCAGAAGTGATGTCAAAGCTTCTTAATTTGTCGAGCCCTTCCGCTACATCTAGTGCATCCGCCAATCTGGGGCAGAGGTGGAGGCGGCCTGCAGATTGATACTCCTTGTTGCCATTGATGACTTTGGCGGCTATCCTCCAGAGGGCTGAGAGCTGAAGGGTCTTTGCCTGCTTAGAGTGTCCTGCTGTGGGGAATGTGCACCTTCCTCCACCTGTACAGCTTGGAGGTGGAGGGGTTACAGGCAGAGTGTGGAGTGGGACCGGCTGGACACTCTCGGGAGTCATCTGGGTGGTTGGCTGCAGGGTCTCCAACTGCTGCTCCTCCTCCGTGTGGGTGCACACGGTGCCCTGTCTGACTCCCTGAGAAGGAGCACCCCACCATCTCGCCTCCCCACTGATGGAGCCCACCAATGCCTGTAGCGATGAAGTGCAGGTCCAAGCGCAATTCCAGCAGGATCTGCTGGACAAAGGTCTCCAATGCAGTCACCAGCCTTCCCATGGAGAACATCCATGTCAGAGCCATTACGAAAGAAGGTGAATGGATGAAAATCAAGAACCTTTGACATCACTTCTGCATCACCGGTGTTCAAACACTGTCACGGGTCTTTGTAAATATAATTGGTAATCATGAGCATGATCTCATCATTTGAAAGTGTTGTGCATATATATCTATGTGAATGATCTCCTCTATCCCTTTACTTTAGTCTGTTGAGTGCCCCTTGCAACTCTCTTTGATTTTTCACCGCCTGTCATTGCATCTGTAGCATGTTGGAGAATGCCGCTTCCAGAGGCACATCGTCAGACATGGGTTCAGGGGGTGGTTGATGTCCAGTGGTGCTCGGAGTGCCAGGGACCTGAGCTGACACTGCCTGACTGCTGCACAGAGTTGTCCATGGGGAGTTCCCCAGAATGTAACCCAAGCCTACTCTATAACTCCGATCTGCTGGGGTCTGTCTCTCCGAGCGGGCGGACGGTGCAGGTGAATGCAGTGACGAGTCTTCGTCCAATGGCTCCTCAACCTCCTCGGCTGAGGAGGCCTGGAGCTGTCTAGACTCGCTGGTACCTGTAAGAGAGGGCAGATAGATTTAGTTCCTGAACATACCGAATACAACATTGCATGTCACACTCTGAGACTGTCAAAATGTGATGAACTCATGGAGGGCTCCTCCGTACAGGTTTATTGGGAGAGCCGATCTCACCATCCCCACAGGAGCAAACTCTGTCCTCCCCTGCCAGGTTGGCAGCATCCTTATTGAACTTGGTCAGCTTTGGGATGTCGGCCCTCCCTCCTCCAGTACGGAATGTCTCCCACTTGTTGTGGGCAGGAGAGGTTGGGAAGCATGTATACCTCCTGCGTGTGCTGATCCCGTCCAAGTAAGGGTTGAGGTTGGAGTTTGTGCAGCATGATCGATGAGGTGCTGGTGATGTCAAAGTGTCCGTGAGACAATCAGTGCTGATGTGTCCCACGCTAATGTGTGATGTCCCCGAGTGGTGTGATTCTTTGAGTGCAGAGTCTGAGATTGGAGTGAGCTGAAGGTCCCCAGTGGAGCAGATGAGGTCTTTCATCTTCTTCCTGAACTGAATGGTGTTTCTCGGGCAGTTGCTGACATTCCAGGTCAGGTGAGGTGAGCTTGGTGGGCTTCCCGGTACCACCCCTGGGGTAGAGGACATTCCAGTGTTGGGGGACTCCATTGCCAAGGACCTCCAGGGAGTGATTACTAAATCTCGGGGTGGAATCTTGCTTCGACACAGCCATCTGGAGAAGCCTCCTTCACAAAGGTGGACTGGAGAGAGTGCATGTGTGATTTTGGGTGGTGTTTAATTATGGCGCCTGAACCTTTGACCCAATTAGGTGACAGTGGGGTGGACATATCAGTTCCCAACCCACCACACGATTCCAAGCGATACCTGCCTATACATAACTAATGAGATTGCGAGCGCCACCCCGCCCAACTGCAGAGTGTGGTGAACTCAGCCCTACGCATCACACAAGCTTGGCACCCTCACATTGATTCTGTCTACACGTCCCGCTGCCTCAGGTAGGCAGACAGCATTATCAGAGACCCCTCGCACCCAAGCTTTGCCCTCTTCCAGACCCTTCCATCAGGCAGAAGGTACAGAAATCTGAAGACCCACATATCCAGACATAGGAACAGCTTCTTCCCCACAGCTACTAGACTCCTCAACGACTCCCCCACGGACTGATCTGTTCCCTGTAAGAACACTATTACGATGCCCTATGCTGCTCTTGCTCATGTATTTGCTTTGTTTGGCCCCTTGTTCTGCACTGTAACCAATCACTGTCTGTCGATGTACCATTTGTCAATGTGCTCTGTCGATTATTGTTTTGTCTACTGTGTACGTTCCCTCGGCCGCAGAAAAATACTTTTCACTGTACTTCGGTACATGGGACAATAAATCAAACCAAATCAAACCCAGTGGGGGAACCCACCCGCCAAGGCACTTAGTTTCAAAAATGGAAAGGTCCACTTCAAGATTCAAATGCAGAACTTCTTTTCCACAACCCAGCTTAATAGAAATTGAGAGGATTCTGCATCAGCTTTACTAAACAACAGCCCACAAAACCTAATGTGGGGTGGAAACCGTCTCCTGGTACATAAATAAACAAAATACTTGCTCCCCTAGTTTGAGGATCTACATATGTTTGGAGCAACCTCCACAATGTCCCAAGCAATGTGACAAATCTTCCTCTTGGATCTCCTAGGAACAGTCTCAACCACACGTGAAGTCTTCCTTTCCTCCACTTGCAAAGAATCATTCTTCTGGCCTCTTTTTGAGTGACGTGACCCAATTAGAGCTGAATCGTGGGCAGTTCGTACCTACAGGGAAATGGCTTCAGACTGTCTAAACTCATCTCACTTAGAATTCTTAATAGCTGTCAGAAAGAAAGAAAAACCTTAATTCCATCTGAGACAGATGGATCTGAGCCAGAATCCCAGAGGTGATAGGAACAGAACTGTAACCAGTGAATTGCCTGCTTCAAGTCTTCTTTTGTTAGGATGGATCGGAAAGTGAAATACTTGCTAAAGGAGGATGAACAATTGCATGTGCGAGGCTGTGAGCTACCATTAATAATAACCTTTATTGTCACAAGTAGGCTCCCATTAACACTGCAATGAAGTTACTGTGAAAAGCCGCTAGTCGCCACATTCCGGCGCCTGTTCGGGTACACAGAGGGGGAATTCAGAATTCTCAGCTGGTACGGGAATTGAACCTGCGCTGCTGGCCTTGTTCTGCATCACAAATCAGCTGTCTAGCCCACTGAGCTAAACCAGCCCTTCTTACTGAGCACACGTGTGGATTGGCGTAGCACGTGGCGAAGTGTATCCATTCAATAAAAGCAGTTACACATCGTTCATCATTTAACATCAGGTAGGTTTTGTATTGTTCTGATCTGCTGATTTTTGTAAAGCAGGCCAGGATGATACTGGCACATTAGGGGGTTAAATCATGAGGACGGGTTGCATTAACTTGGCTCGGGGATAGACGAGGGGAGGTGTTCAAAATGTTAAAAGGATTCGATAAGGTAGATGCAGAGAAACTAATCTCCTTTAAGGTTGCGGGGGGTGGGGGGGTCATCATCTTGAAAATAAAGCTGGGCATTATTCGGGAGCAAATCAGGAAGTACTTTTCATGATCAGAGGTAATGGAAATCTTGAATTCTCTCAAACTTTCAAAACTGAGATGAATTGACTTTTGTTAAGTAAGGATATAAAAGGATATGAAACTAAGGCAAATGGAGTTTGGTGTATGGATCAGTGGTGATTTATTTCCATGGTGGTGGATCAGAGTCAAGCAGCGGAGTGGCCGACTCGACACTGGAATATTACCGTGCCCAGACAAAATGGGATTTTCTTTTGGAGTTTTACGGTTTGGGATCAGTTCTCTGCAGCCAGTGTTTTGTGTCCAAGCTGCATGCGCTTGTCATCGAGTGGCCAATCCTCTAGGAATTAACTGATTTCTCGGACACTGCAGCAAACAACCCAAGGGAAAATGATAAAGGCATTAATAAAATGGGTGTTGAAAAAATATTCTTCAAACATTTGCAATTATTCATCATATAAATAATTGACATGGGGATGAAGGGATCTTTGACTGACAGTAAAGACGCATCCAACCAGGTTAATATGGGGAGAATCTTACTACAATTTGGCAAAGTGCCAGGTTCAGACAGACAACTGGTGTGGAACTCTCCAGTTGCACCACTTTGCCAAAACAATAATGAACGGATGTGGTTTATGCTGTTAGTCTGGTGGGGCGGAGACTCACAAGAGCCAGGACCCGGCTCCAAAGAGATCGGGGTCTGTTGTTTGAAGGGCACCCAAACCAACGTTGCTGCAGCCTAATGGCACATCACGGAGATCTTGGGGTGTGTCCAACCCCACCACTCCCGGCATTCATCACCAGCAAACGTTCTCAAACCCCCAACAATCCTCGCTGGCACTCCCTCCCCTTGATGCCCGCTCCCCCTCCCGCCCACCACACATCAAGCACACACCCTCCTCACCATGGGGCTCCCACTAGGACCCTCCCTTGGAACAGCCAGGCTGGCAGTGACGGGGCACCTCCCGGGCATGAACCTCAATCACCCTCCCTCACCCTCTACTCATCTTCGCACCCCTGGAGGGGTCCCCTCGACTGCCTCACGCTTGGTCCAACTCTGTTGTCAAACTCGCCAACATGACATCACGTCAGCAAAGCATGAATATTTAGTGAGGGGGGGGATCATTAGGTGGGGGGGGGGGCCCTAATAATATTTAAATTAATTCAAATGTATTAATGAGGTTCACGGTGATGCCTCTAGCGAGGGGCGAGGGGAATCAGGAAACGTGATCTCTCGGCGAGAAGCGCCTTTTCCCATTCTCGTGAGATTTTCGGTCCTCGCCATCAATTCCGCGGGTGGCGAGGGCAGGCTGGAGGTCACGTGCAAAGCTTCTCTTTGGTTTCGGATTGGCAGCAGAAGGCGGTGCACCATGACGATGGGTATGCGGGATGACCAATGGCAGGACAGTGGGGGAGGGGGGGGGGTCCAATTGGAGGTGGAAGGTTGTGTGTCAAAACCTCCTGGGATACTGTAAGGCCAAACAACGTTGGCAATCCTAGCCCAAAAGCAAAGACAATAAGACAAAGTCGGGAAAGAGTGGAGACCCGAGATTGACAGCCTCTGTAAGACAACGCAATCACCAATAGTTTCTGCATGTATGTTGTCCCTTTACATTAGGGCACTGACTATGTTGTATCTGTGGCAAAGTGTAGTTTCACATGCAGTGTGGAGTTATGAAGAGAGGCTCAAACATGCTTTGCACCCTCCAGCTGATCAGGAATCTCTCCTCCTCTTGCCAGCTGCCATTGGTGTGTGTTGCAGGTATTTGCAGATTTTTTATCCACATGAATGCACCTTCCTTGACCATCAAGTCCTAAAGTGAGGCTTGGGGCCTGAGCGTCGGGCAGGTTCTGTACTCCCGTTCCCACAAGGCCCCCATCATTGTCCTGACCCTGGACCAGCAACAATCCCGAGAACATTGGCTCAAATCTCACAGTGGCAGTTTGGGAATTTGAATCTAGTTTTTTTTTTAATCCGGAAATAAAAAGTTGGCATCAGCAAAAGACAAGCAAGGGAGTGTCGGAAAATTCCAATTGTCTGATAATCCACAGATTTACAACAAACATTCTTTTAAAAAAATAATCTTTAATATTGTCACAAGTCGGCTTACATTAACACCGCAATGAAGTTACTGTGAAAAGCCCCTAGTCGCCACATTCCGGAGCCTGTTCGGGTACACTGAGCAAGAATTCACAATGGCCAATTCACCTAACAAGCACGTCTTTCTGGACTTGTGGGAGGAAACCGGAGCACCCGGAGGAAACCCACGCAGGCACGGGGAGAACATGCAGACTCCGCACAGACAGTGACCCAAGCGGGAATCGAACCTGGGATCCTGGCACTGTGAAGCAACAGTGCTAACCACTGTGCTGCCGTGCTACCCATTCTTTCAGTCCTCTACTCCAAGGCACACTGAAATGAGAATTATGGGGCGGGATGCTCCGTTTTGCCGGCACCCGGGGTTTCCCGATGGCGTGGGGTTGCCCCACAATGGGAAACCCCATTGACCGGTCAGCGTAACAGAGAATCCCGCCGGCGGGTCGAGGCAGAAATGTGGCGGGGCGGGACGGAGAATCCAGCCCATGGTTTTGCATTCAGTAGTAACAGGATTGGAAAAGTTCACAACTGTCTATGTACAACAGGTCACAGTCAGTGATGGAGGAAATTGGCCGAATCGTACAGTCCCACAGCGGTCTGCAGAACGTGGGCACAGCAGTGAGTGGTTATGTTCCTGAACTAGTAATTATTGAAATTCCACATGACTGGTTGAGAATTTATATTCAGGTTTTGAAAAGAAAATTAAAATGAAAAGCGGGTATCAGCAAATGTGATCATGAAGCCGTCAGATTTTTGTGAAAAGCCAATTGATTGACTAATGTGCTTTGGGGAAGAAAATTTTTCGCCTCACCTATTCTGGTCTAGATGTGACTTCAATGCCACAACAACTTTGTTGACTCTGAAACGCTGTCAGGAATGGTGTGACAAGGCAGTCATTTGTATCAAGCACATCGAAAGATGTGCAGGTTAGGTGGATTGACCATGCTAAATTGCCCCTTGGTGTCCAAAGATGTGAAGGTTAGGTGGGGTTAAGGGGAGAGAGCAGGGAAGTGGGCCTAGGTGGGTTGCTCTTTCAGAGGGTTGGTGCAGGCTCGATGGGCCAAATGGCCTTTTTCAGCATTGCATAGATTCCATGGAATTTGCTACAACAAGGTGAAAGCTCACCTCAACCTTCTCAGGGCAACGAGGAATGGACAATAAATGCTGGCCTTGTCACTGATGCCCACATTCAGAGAATTATCCTTCTTTTCTTTTCAGCCTAATGTTCTAGAAACAAAAAGAACCCCTTCCCTAAATATCACATTTAGAATTATAACATGTTCCAGTGCAAAAGCAGACCATGAAACCCGTCAAGTGCGTTTCTCCAACGAGACACCGAATCTCATCTCATTGTTCGCTGCTGACCTTCAACATTTCTCTTTCAAACAACAAATTCCTTTCTACGATAGATCGTTTTTTTAAATGCCCCGGTAAAGAAGAGGAATTCTGGGCAGCACGGTGGGTTAGCCCTGCGGCCTCACGGGGCCGAGGTCCCAGGTTCGATCCCAGCTCTGGGTCACTGTGCAAATTCTCCCTGTGTTTGCGTGGGTTTCGCCCCCACAACCCAAAAGATGTGCAGGGTAGGTGGATTGGCCACGCTAAATTGCCCCTTCATTGGAAAAAAATGAATTGGGTACACTAAATTTATTTATTTTTTTAATTTAAAAAAAAGAATTCTAACCTCCCCATTTATTCTTTTTTTGTGATCGTCTTAACAGCTGTGCCTTCACCATAGAAGCCCTACAATACAGAAGGAAGCCATTCGGCCCACTGTGTCTCCAACAACCCATCAAAAGAGCACCCTACCTAGGCCCCCCCCCCCCCCGCACCCCCCCCCCCCCCCCCCCCCCCCCCCCCCCCCCACCCACCCACCCCCCCCCCCCCCCCCCCCCCCCCCACCCACCATCCCTGTAAGAGGTGATGGAGGTGAGGCTTATTTTTAAGGGATGGGAGCCCATGCTAAAAGACAAGGGGTTTGTTTCTTTGTACCTGAATCATTCATTGATGCTGTAATGCCAGAATATGCCACGCCAGCCTTGGCATTGCCTTGCTTGGTTGGCAACAGGTGTTGAAATTCAAGTTGGCAATGGGGTGCCTGGTTGCCACAGGATGCTGAAATGCAACAGCTGCCCCGAATGCACACAGCTCTGGCCGCTCTCAGGACAACTGAAGCATCGCTGCTGATTAAGGATAAAATCACTTTGGCAAAAGGAGTAATACCTTCCCCACTTTCAGCTGGCTGCGGATACACTTGGTGCAAGAAGAATGAAATTAGCCATGTGACCTCCAAGTGAATAGAGTGAATTCCGCTTCCTGTGCCACAGCACAATTCCAAAAGAACAAACACTGCCACATTCCAACAGATACGTGTTTGGGCAGCAGTAAGTGCGGCCTATTGCTGTCCAGAAAGATTGAACAGGTGGGAGCATTCAAAACTGAGAGAGTGAGATCTGAGGGGTGACATGATGGAGGTGTTTAAAATTCTGAAGGGATTTGATAGAGTGGGCCTAGGCCAGGATACGAAGGCCCTGCCCCAACGTGCCTCCCAGCAGTGGGACGCAGCGAGTTATTTCAATTCCCACAAGGCGAGATGGAGCATAAACTCCAGGCCCCTAGGGAAGGTGTTTCCACTCATGGGAGTCCAAAACTAGGGTCAATAAATATAAGGTAGTCAATGATAAAAGCAGCAAAAATATGGAGGAGAAATTGCTTTATCCTGAGTAGGAACAGAAAATGCGGGCAGCACGGTGGCGCAGTGGGTTAGCCCTGCTGCCTCACGACACCAAGGTCCCAGGTTCGATCCCGGCTCTGGGTCACTGTGCGTGTGGAGTTTGCACATTCTGCCCGTGTTTGCGTGGGTTTCGCCCCCACAACCCAAAAGATGTGCAGGGTAGGTGGATTGGCCACACTAAAATTGCCCCTTAATTGGAAAAATGAATTGGGTACTCTAAATTTAAAAATAAAACAGAAAATGCTGAAAAAACTCAGCAGGTCTGGCAGCATCGGAGAGAAAAGGGGGGCGCTATGTAACGGCCGCGCCCGACGTGACCGGTAAATCCCATAAGATGCCTCGTGAGATTTACCCGGCTCTTCACGCTTCACGTGATCTAACAGGATTTCGCGAGACGTTGTGGTCTGAATCCCACTTACAGTGGGTGGGGCCTAAATTTGCATATTCAAGTGTGCAGTCGGGCTCACTTGAATATGTTGTCGCCGGAGTTACCCAAAGGTGCGGTATCCAACCCTCGCACCTGGGAGACCCCGAGCGAGTGCTGTTTAGCACTGGTCTCCACCAACATGGACCAGAAGGAACAGCATGGGGGGGGGGCGGGGAGGGAGTGGTTCTGCCAGGCAATCAGAGGCCCCCCGGGTGGCTGGCCTCTGGGCAGAGTGGTACCCTCCACTCCTGATGCTACCTGAACACTTTGGCACTGCCAACCTGGCAGTGACACTGCCTGATTGCCAGGCTGGAGGTGCCAAGGTGCCCACACTGGGGATTGGGACTGGGGGTACCCTACCCTTATGAGGTCTGGTGCGGGGGACTTCATGACCCCCTTATAGGTGAGTTGGGGCAATGGGCGGTCCAGGGGCCATGGTAAGGAGTCTAGAGCGGAGCTCGTTAGTGCAGGGATGAAGAGCGACTTCGGTGGGGCGTTCCTTGCTGAGGTCCCGAAATGAAGCAAAGTCCCGTTTAATAGCAGAGCCGTTCTTGGAGCTGCCAGCGCCTGGAAACACCCAGCTAAACACGCTCGGGGACTCAATGCAGTATGTCTCTTTTTTTTTTTGGAGCTCACTCAAGTTTCAGAGTAGCTAAGGGAGGTAGCCTAGGTTCCTTTTCAGGGGAAACTCGGGAAGTACATGAGAGAGAAAGGAAGAGGTGGAAAGGCTGGTGGGGTTGGATGAAGGAGGAGGAGAAGAGGTCCATGTGAAGAATCAATATCAGCACAATTTGGGGCCAGAGGTCTTTTCCTGTGCTGTAAATTCGATGTAATTTTGGAATCGATTAATCCCCTATTAAAACTTGCTCTCTCCATTTCCTCTTGGTAATGGCTTGCAGTGGCCAACTTCCATATATAAATGGTTTTTGACAAGGTGTGATATGTTGTCCATTACCTCCAACTAATTGTGCTCCAGTAAATAATTTAGATCATTCTCTAATTGAACCAAAAGTATAACTGACGATGAACTCCGATCAGCAGCCACAAATTAGGTTCTGCTTTATTTGCTGAGTTTCCATATTCAGTCAGGTTGCGGTTGGTCAAGTCACTTCTTTGCATCAGTCAGCTTTGCACTGGGGTCCTCCAATTCTTCCTTGCCAATACCCCTCTATCCCCATGCAAAATGCCCATTACATTCTCCCCGTCTGTGCGTGGGTCTCACCCCCACAACCCAATATGTGCAGGGTAGGTGGAATGGCCATGCTAAATTTCCCCTTAATTGTAAAAATATTAAACAAAGAAATGCCAGGCAGCACGGTGGCACAGTGGGTAGCGAGGTCCCAGGTTCGATCCCAGCTCTGGGTCACTGTCCGCGTGGAGTTTGCATGTTCTCCCCATGTTTGCGTGGGTTTTGCCCCTACAACACAAAGATGTGCATTGGCCACGCTAAATTGCCCTTTAATTGGAAAAAATGAATTGGGTACTCTAAATTTATTTTAAAAAGCAAAGAAATGTCCATTAAACTCTGTCATGGCATTTATTAGTAATGCCAGGGAGTCAAATTAAATGGTGAAGACATGGGCCGGGATTTTCCAGTCCCACCGGTGGTGACATATCCGCGGGCAGGACGGGAAAGAAAAATTTGGAGAGCGGCCAAAAGGTGGCGGGGCGGGACTGGCTGCTCATGGAATTAATATCACTGCAACATGGAAGAATGGTAACATCAATGTATCAACTGGACAATCATGTTCATTGTAGATTGTCTCACAATGCCCATGAGATGCACTAACTACCAACATGTCACAAGGCTCTGGGACAGTGACAGATACCACTGGGGTGCACGCTCCATTTACCAGCTACGGCTCAGTTAGTCGCAGTCTCACCTTGAAGCCAGAAGGTTCTTGGGTTCAAGTACCACTTCGGAAACACAAGCACAAAATCTAGCCAACACTTCAGTGAGGGAGTGCAGGGGTGTGAGGGAGTGCAGCACTGTCAGAGGTGCTGACCAGATGAGGTGCTGACGGTCCGATTCCCGTAACAGCCTCCCCAAACAGGCGGCGGAATGTGGCAACTAGGGGCTTTTCACAGTAACTTCATTTGAAGCCTACTTGTGACAATAAGCGATTTTCATTTCATTTCATGGGCATTAAATGCTGGTCTTGCCAACCAAGTCCCCATCCCTTGAATGAATGAAAACAATCAAACGCTGGGTCACACATGGAGGAGATGTTAGGACAGATGACCAAACCTTGGTCAGAGGGGTAGGTTTTCCAGAGAGTCTCGAAGGAGGAGTAAAAGGCAGAGCAAGAGAGGTTCGGGGATGTTTGAGAGGCTGGAAATGGAGCAGCACAGTTTCTGAGGGTTGGGAGACTGGAGGAGCTTACAGAGGGAGTGAGAGGTGAAACCAAGGAAAGGTTTGTCAAGAAAGCTCAGAATTTTAAAACGGTAGCACAGTGGTTAGCACTGTTGCTTCACAGTGCCAGGGTCCCAGGTTTGATTCCCAGCTTGGGTCAGTGTCTGTGTGGAGTCTGCATTTTCTCTCCCGTGTAGGTGTGGGTTTCCTCCGGGTGCTCCGGATTCCTCCCAGAAGTCCCGAAAGACGTGGCAGCAGAATGGGCAGCACGGTAGCATTGAGGTTAGCACAATTGCTTCACAGCTCCAGGGTCCCAGGTTCGATTCCGGCTTGGGTCACTGTCTGTGCGGAGTCTGCACATTCTCCCCGTGTGTGCGTGGGTTTCCTCCGGGTGCTTCGGTTTCCTCCCACAGTCCAAAGATGTGCGGGTTAGGTGGATTGGCCATGATAAATTGCCCCTAGTGTCCAAAATTGCCCTTAGTGTTGGGTGGGGTTACTGGGTTATGGGGATAGGGTGGAGGTGCTGAACTTGGGTAGGGTGCTCTTTCCAAGAGCCGGTGCAGACTCGATGAGCCGAATGGCCTCCTTCTGCACTGTAAATTCTACGACGTGCTTGTTAGGTGAATTTGACATTCTGAATTCTCCCTCTGTGTACCCGAACAGGTGCCGGAATCTGGCGACAAGGGGGTTTTCACAGTAACTTCATTGCAGTGTTAATAGAAGCCTACTTGTGACAATAAAGATTATTATTATGAAGCCTGCGAGAGATCTAAGAAGATGAGTCCCTTCTCCTAAAAAAGGGAGAGGTGGTGCATTTTCCAAGGCCTGAGTTTGTGCAGCAGCCACACAGTGGAATTGGAATTCTGCAAGAACTCCGAGACATGAATCTGCCCGAAGACACTTAGGTAGCTTCCGTCTGTTGTCGCTCTCTGGGAACAGTACCAGTGAAAGGACCACAGTAGAATTCTCGCTGAGTGTACCCAAAGGCGGCACGGTAGCACAAGTGGATAGCACTGTGGCTACACAGCACCAGGGTCCCAGGTTTGATCCCCCGCTGGGCCACTGTCTGTGTGGAGTCTGCACGTTCTCCCCGTGTCTGCATGGGTTTCCTCCGGGTGCTCCGGTTTCCTCCCACAGTCCAAAGATGTGCAGGTTAGGTGGATTGGCCATGATAAATTGCCCTTTTTGACCAAAAAGGTGAGGAGTTATTGGGTTATGGGGATAGGGTGGAAGTGAGGGCTCAAGTGGGTCGCTGCAGACTCAATGGGCCGAATGGCCTCCTTCTGCGCTGTATGTTCTAGAATTAGGCATCAAGCTGCAAACAGTTTCAGGTTTGTTTCAGAAGTGGAGATCTCCGTGTAAATATCACAAAGCACTTTGACATTTGCTTCCTGAATGAACGTGCCAGGCGCATAATTTCCCCAATTTAGATTTGGCTGTTAATTTCACGATGAGTCCTACAATTTGTCCACCACTTTCGCCACCTGTCCCATCCACCCCCCACCCACCCCAAAAAAAAAATATCACTGGGTTCGCCCTGGTTTGGGGGGGCGGGGGGAGAATGTGTTTTATCAAATATTCGCAATGCAGGGCCATTGAAATGATTGTGAGGCAGGTCGGGGGCAGACAGTGATGTGAGCCAAACACAGAACATTTTGGACGATCTCAGCAGGTCTGGCAGCATCTGTGGAGAGAGAAGGGTGACTGTGTGGCAAAGCTGCAATGTTGCGGGGGGGGGGGGGGGGGGGGGGGGGGGCGGTGAGCCACCGGCCATGACGTGGGGGTTGCTGCTGCACACAGCAGACGCGGTGGCATTCTTGTTGGGCGACACTGTAATGTGTTTTGACGCAGCCTGTGCCAACTTGTCAAGTGTTTGGCAAACAAACACTCGCTTCCCCCACTTCCCTTGCCAGGGGAGCGGTTCGCCTCTGAACAATGTTATTTGTGTGTGCTCTGCCCCTCTCTCTGTGTGTTGTACAGGTATTAATCAGGGCCTCCAGCAAAGGGTTCAGGGGCGAGGTCGGCAGGGCAAACAGAAACACACTTCTGCTGCTTTTCACTTTCGCCTTGGTGAATTCCCCCAGACCTAATTTGGCAGGAAATATTGGGACAGGCAATGCTTCCGCGGTGACAATGGTCACGGAGCCCCATTCTGCTTCGCATTTAAGCCAGTCACTCAATGGCTAATCAGATTAAAGTGTTTGGAAATGAAGGTGGTGGTGTCCCTCCCCCCCCCAACTCCATTCAGCAGCAAAGCCTAAAAGCTTCTGAATGCTTCTCCGCCTCTATACTACCTCATTCCCCCACCCCCACCCCCACCCCCACCCCCAGCTTTGTCCCATATCTCCCTGGCAACTGGCCGGCGGTGAAGCTAGATACTGGCACGCCGTCTTGTTGACCCTCCTTTGGAGAGCTACACGCTGCCGCTCACCCCCTGGGGCAGGGGTATCACACAGGGCAGCGCTGGCCGACTCTGCACACTCTGTTTTGTCCCCACGACCCTCCTTCAGCCAGCTCCAGTCCCACTGGTTATCACTGAAAGCTACGCCCAGATCACTGACTCTAAAGCACGGCGCCCAATCCGATCAGTATTTTTACTCCCAAATTACTTCTGTCCCAATCTCTTTAATAGATTGCGGCTGTTTCCTCCCCCAATGCAAGATGTCATTTTCTTATTGGCTGCTCTGTGCAAACAACTATCACCCTCGGTTTATCTGTTGCAAGATAGGCATCTCAACGATTAAACATTTATAAGTTCCCCCCGTGCATTTCGTTGTGCAGAGCTACCTATAAGATTCGAATATTCTCTTAATTGGCTCTTATTAAAGGTGCATTCGCTGGGTTGATTTGTAGAACGGTTTGCTGGAAAGAGGGAGATTCTTATGTTGGAAAAGTTGATGATGGATTTCCTGGCGTGAAGAGATGGATTTTTATTCCACGGAAGACGCTGATTGATTTCCTCTCTAAAGCCCCCCGCCCCCCTATTCGTGTTCGGGGGACAATGGCGATCCCAAATGTGCTCCCATTGTTCACAAGAAAAATTCGTCCAAAGATGTGCAGGTTAGGTGGATTGGCCATGATAAATTGCCCCTTAGGATCCAAAAAGGTTAGGGGGGGGGGGGGGGGGGTTACTGGGATAGGGTGGAGGCGTGGGTTTAAGTAGTGTGCTCTTTCCAGGGGTGGGTGCAGACTCGATAGGCCGAATGGCCTCCTTCTGCACTGTAAAGTCTATGATTCTGTGTAATGGACCATGATGGAGAGCTGGGTCCCCAAGTGGTACCAACATTCCCCTCCCCCCCCCCCCCCCCCCGCCACTCCAAATATGGGGAGGCAAGGAGGCCAATTCTAGCTCCCCCACCCACCCACGCACACACGAATCCAATTCAGTGACAGTGTCTCGGAATCCTCTACTTTTTATATAACCTTTTAAATAGAAAAGTGAACAAAATAACTTACATCACTGAAGAGCAACAGAATTCCACTAAAACAGAACTAATCTGACTTTAAAATTTTCTAATCAGGGCAAAATACATCCCAGTGTATTATCTCATGGACCTTTTTCTAAAATGATCGAGTAACGCAGTCACGCCACCTTTTTTTTTTCCAGCATGTTATGTCAAACATGTTTTGTCAATGAAAGGCCTTACGATTCCTCTGGGCCTCCAGCCAAATCTCTGCTTGCTGAGACCGACTGCATGGAGCAAAATGTCACTTAACCTGGCTGATCAGAGTGCAAAACAGAAAGTACAGGGGCGGGGGGAGAGAAAGGATCCCATTTCATTTACCAATGCAAAGCTTTAATATTGGCATTGAGATTCTGTCACCGAGTACTTGTCCAAAAATGGTGTTAAGTATTTATCTTTTAATTTTCTTTTCTTAACTTGCGTTTACTCCACACACACACACACACACCCTTCCCCAAAAAGTTCGTGGCTGAAATTTCGGATGACAGAGTGCCTTTTTTTTTCAGACTCCACTTAATGGCCCGCTCACAAAATTGCAGTTGCACACAAACCGATTTCGGAAAATGTCCCTACATTAACGACCAGGATGCCTCGTGGATCCTTAAAAGAACCTCACCCCTCTTGCAATTAATTGTATCGCAAGCGCAATGCAAGTACAGAACTGGAATAAAACCTTGCGCCGAAAAGCGAAGTTCTTGGCAAATATGATGGGGGAAAGAGGCCAAGGTGGGTACAGAGGAATAACATCACCAATAAAGGCCGAAGGATCTCAAGCAGGCAGAGGTTGAGTGGGAAGAATTTCTGCCCCCAACTGAAACGAGGAACACGCAGGGTAAAAACCATTGTGTCCAACAATTTTAGGGGAAACATCAGCACAAAACTCAATCCTGCATTCACATTTTTCCTGACGCTAAAATGAAGGAATTTTAACACCACTTTGTTAGAATCTTTAAAATAAAACACTAGAAATTTAAAATATTTTAATTATATATATATAATGCACAATAACAATGTATAATGTAAATGAAATAACATAATTTCTATATTACACGCAATTTATATTATATATACATAGACACTTTTGAAAAAATGACTCAAAAGGAAATAGTTATATTAAACCATTAAATTTACATTTAAAAAAACACTCAGCCCTTTAATTGGTAATGAAATTTAAACCGTAAGAAATGCATTAGGGTAAGATTACAACTACTGCATTTATGATTAGCACTGGTTAAAATAGGAATTTTCAAAAAAAACTAACTCTGTCCTGTCCCTGTGATGGTATCAGTTCAAAATGCATCTCATCTTTTTTTCAAAGGTCCTTAAAAATTCCATTATAGCTTGAGAATATGTATCAAATATACTGTACGTATATAATCGCAGAAACTTAATGGGGGTACATTTTTTATGGCCTTCAACAGTTAGTTGAGCCAAAATGTAAGGACAGAGACTCACTGAAGCCACCCTTTCCAAAACAATAACAAAATCACACCACCAAGTATCACATGCGCTCGTGGATATTTACCAGGAATTAACATCGACTTTAGGAAATAACAATCTTGATTAAGTGAAAATAAAAGCAAATGACTGCGGATGCTGGAATCTGAAACAAAAACAGAAAACACTGGGCAATCTCAGCAGGTCTGGTTGCATCTGGGAAGAGAGAAGGGAGCTAACGTTTCGAGTCTGGGTGACTATTTGTCAAAGCCGTTTGACAAGGAGTCAAAAAACCTGCTGAGACTGTCCAGTATTTTCTGTTTTTGTATCTTGATTAAGTGACCCTTTTTAAGTCACAGCCGAATTAATTGGAAAAACACATTCACCTCAAATAATAAACTCAACTTAAAATAAACACTAAACCCAAGAGTTTTGCCTTAAAAAGATTGAACAGCAAGTGCAAGATATTTTTAAAATTAAACACCATGGTTTTGAATTATTTTAGTTGTTCCTGCACCAAATTAAATTGGCGAAAATGTTTTTTTAAAAGTGCCTTTCCCGATCAGAAAAAGTGGAGAAATTCTTATGACTAAATTTTCCAAGCATGTATTTGATTAGGTTGCAATTACCGTGTAAAGTGAAGAAAGTATATTTTTAACAAAATAAAACTGATATTTGTAACAAAATACTGATCCAAGTACGTGGGAGTTTTCTCTTTGTTTTGAATATAGTTTTTTACCAATATATTTTTCGGTGTCCCTTTCCTTCTCCCCGCCCCCAGAATTTTTTTCCCCCAAGCCAGCATATAATTTTCAACAGAAATGTTGAATTCTATGCCTGGCAATTTTGGCCCGGGAAATAAAGGGAATTCTGGTGTCACAGAGCTTTAACTCGCTGCCTCTTCCCGGTGTGTTGTGTCCATTTGGAATAAATTGGAATAAACTGCACAATATCACGCCACTTAAATAAGTGACCGATTTAGGGAATTTTTGAGGACAAAAGTTGAGTTGGGATGGGACTGCAAGGTGATTTGCTGACTGCATTATGCGCTACTTTACAACGATAAAAGTCAGCTTTATCGACAGTCCACCGTTTCTCCACAATAGTCCTCGCATCTCCAGCCCAATGGCCACCTCACCTCCTCAATGTTCTTATGGAGAGCATATTAGCAAAGGCTCCAAGTCAGAACGAGCGATCAACCTTCTCAAACAGGACCATCCGGAGTCAGTGTAAAGTGAGGAATGATTATTCGGCTTTTGCAGAAATAGGAAGTGCATTTTCCCTCTGCACCGGTTTGTCTTCTCCTCCCCCATCGGATAATGCAGACCCCCAAATAATGCCTTGCTCCTTCGAGGACTTTCTCGAAGCCTGGGAGGGGGGATAAAATGCTCAGCGGTTTGCACAATCCTTCTGTTTTTATTGCCGACTCTTTTAGTTGCAAATAAGCAAAGCTCGCCATTAGATCTGGGCGGGATGTGATTGCAGCCTCACACGCTCTGGTGCGGTGGATGAAATGGCTCTATCATCTCCAGAACGCTGGGGGTCAGAAGATGTTACCTGCTCTACTCGCTTTATAACCCCCCCCCCCCCCTCCCCCCAACTATATCCCCGCAGACGCCAGAGGGGTAGAAGTATTTTGAAATCTGTGTGGCCGATTTTATTTCAAAAAATGACAGGACTCTGTGAAGAATTAACAAGCATTTGAAATGCTCTTATTGCATTGAAACAACATGTTCAGAAAGAACACAAGTCCACGGGGTGACTGTGCTGTGGTGATATGCATCACTGTAAATACACAAGGGGTTAATGTAAATATACTACGACTAAGTAAACACTAGGGGGAGCACCAGAGACTTCATGACATGCAGACATACAGCTAATGAACACATAGAGGAGGACACGACCAATGGGCAGTCAAGACACCCAGAGGTGACACTACCACAAGAGGGCATTACACAACCCATATCTCAGGACTGGGCACACATGCGCTGTCTCTTTCCACAGGCGATACTTACAGAGTAGGACAGGGGCAGATCAGAAGCATCACACCCACCACGTGGCTTAGAGCAGACTGGTTAGTTAGACTGAGTTACTATAGCAAGATTAGCAGGAGAGTCGAACTCATAGAGAACTGTGCTAATGGTTCAATAAATCACATTGAACTTACTTCAAAGTCTGGAGTATCTTTTGGTCAAAGCTGCATGGTGTTGCAGCCTGTTATCCCAGAGTACATAACACAAGTGCGATGTCACTTATCGTGATTAAACAAAAAAAATACCCTGCAGGTAATAACATGATTAATCCCCCCCCCCAATCAAAATTTTACGCAATAAATATATTTGTGGTCTCCCCACCCCCAAAAAAAGCCTGCTTTTGATATATAATGATCTAACTTTCAGAGCTCCACAATTAACATTCACCCAGTCGAGTGAAACAGGAATATTGAGGTTGGGATGAGTGGGAGAAAGTTTACTCCAATGGACCAGTGAATGCGTTTTTTACTGTCTGCGGAAACCTCTCTCGTTAGGGGGCAAGGCAGAGCGAGTCAGTTTTATTTATTTGCTTTTGCAGCTCTGTTAGGTGGATGTTTTGTCTGTTACTTTTTGTTGTGTGTGCATGAATGTACACAAATATATATATATATATCACACACAAAAAAACCTGGGAGGCAGCACAAAGCATCTGCTTTGTGACCTCGATCGGGGCGAGCACCAACTTCACAATTCGCTCTCCCTCTCTCATTCATTTTGGTGTATTACCAACAGAAGGGCAGAATTAGGAAATAGTTCGGAATTGCAGCCATGTCTAAGTAAACTCGGTTAGAGGGGGTGTTGGTGAAATGGTTAATTTTTTATGCAGTGAACTCAAGTCCAGGGCTAAAAAGGGGGTTAAACACAACTCCAATCGAAGCACAGAATTCCCACATCCCATTTCCCTCGTTCCCGTTACACAGACACATCTGAATCCTTGCTATTGGATTAAATATTTCACGTCCCCCACACTCGCCCACTGTCCAGTGATCAATGCCTATCAGTTTCCTGCCATTTCACAGTAACTTCATTGCAGTGTTGATGGAAGCCTACTTGTGACACTATAAATATTATTAAATAAGTTACAAGCTCCGAGCTACTCAGAAGAGTTTGCTAGTTTTTTGGAAGCTGAATATCCGTCGTCTCTGCTTGCTTGAGCAAAACTAACGGGACACCAATGTGCAATCCGCACAAAGTCTAATTTACCAAATGGTCCCCAGGTGCCATTAAACAAAAAGCCACCTTGAATTAATCGATAAGTTGGTTGATATGCCACGTTGTGAAGGTGCAGGAGATTTGCGGTGGACACAAAAGCGGCAGAATAGTCAATGTCTTGTCACAGGTCACAACTTGGCTGATCTTTAACCCAGCTTTATGTCTGACCTGTTGTCGAGTGACCTGAACTCAGATTAGCTGAGTTGGGTGCGCCCAGACGAGATTCCGAAAGAAAAGTAAGCTTGTATGGCAAGCTGCTCGGGAACGTGTGTCGGGGTCACATCTCGCAGCGTTTCTGAAAGTTCAGAGAGTCCCGCTTGCGACAGGCTCACTTTCAAATGAACTTCATGCCGAGTGTTTGGGAGGCAGTGGACTTGGCCAGGTGCCGGCAGCCTGGTTAGGGATCTGATTCTGCTACTTGGGTCGATATCAAGCACTGGCAGAGGCCGCCAAAGAGGAGCAGATAACTGCGGCATATTTACATCTGAAGTCAGAAAAGAAATCCTGTAGTAGACGTTAAAAAGGCAAACGTGTGAGTGTGTGTGTGTGTGTGTGCGGGGGGGGGGGGGGGGGAAATAAATTTGAACTTTGCGAGTGTAACCACAGCCACGGATCCTGTGCCATGCTTGGATGGGTGTCACCCAGCAATTTAGACCAATCTCTCTCTTAAAACAACCCTGAAGAAACGGGAAGAAAGGTTTTTGTGAGTTTTGTTCGATTAGATCTGCCTGAAGCCGCACACCATTTTATAACAGACCAGTGACCCGTGCAGGCTTTTAAATTAGCATCTTTTCCCCAAAAGACAGGTTTTCTTCTCTATTCACCTTTTCTGCGGTTGCTCATTTTCAGTGGATTTTGTGAACTTCAATTTAAAATTTCTCTTTGCCAAAGTGTTTCCGTCCTTCCAGTAACTCTTCATTCTCTCCTTCGCCTCTTTTCCAGGCCACTCGCATTGATGATGTTGATAATCCACTCATCATTCCCTCGACACTCCCACCCCCTTTTGATCATTTTTTAAATTAAAGGCCGTGTATAGTTACATCTACAGTGTGCGTGTGTCTATGTATATGTGCGTGTGTCTGCATCTGTATGTGTGCATCTGTGTATGTGGTGCATGTATCTGTGCGTGTGTATAGTGCTTCTGTATATGTGTGTATTGTGCATCTGTGTGTGTGTGTTTGTGTGTATGGTGCATGTGTGCGTGTTTGTATGGTGCATTTGTGTCTGGTGCATGCATATGTGTATGGTGCATCTGTGTGTGTGTTTATGCACTGAGGGAGAATTCAGAATGTCCTATTCACCGAACAAGGACGTCTTTCAGGACTTCTGGGAGGAAACCAGGGCACCCGAGGAAACCCACGCAGACACGGGGAGAATTTGGAGACTCCGCACAGACAGTGAGCCAACCTGGGTTCAAGTCCCAGCTTGGGTCGCTGTCTGTGCGGAGTCTGCACATTCTCCCCGTGTCTGCGTGGGTTTCCTCCGGATGCTCCGGTTTCCTCCCACAAATCCCAAAAGACGTGTTTGTTAGGTGAATTGGACATTCTGAATTCTCCCTCAATGTACCCGAACAGGCGCTGGAGTGTGGCGACTAGGGGCTTTTCACAGTAACTTCATTGCAGTGTTAATGTAAGCCTGCTTGTGACAATAATAAAAGATTATTATTATTATGGTGCATCTGTGTGGGATGTGTGTGAGAGGTGCCTGTGTGTACTCTCGGGTTTCAGTCAGTGTCACCTAAGTATAAAATACTATTTGAAGGGAAGTAGCCAGTTTGAAAGCTTCTGCAAGAGGGCTTGCGTTTGTTTAATTATGACAATTTTAGGCAAATTGTCGCCGGAAAGATGTCAAAATGGCATTGACAATATTAATAACAAACACATGAAGAGATTAAGACCTGAGATAAAATGGCAGACAAAGGTATTTTGTGTGGATTTATGCTGCTAATATCGGAGAGTATACATTCAATTCAGTTTTGTTTCTTGTGAACAATACAATATAAAACCTGTTGAATGGCTCAGAAAGTAGGAAAATACAAGAACTCTCACAGTACAGTTAGAAATACAGTAGAACATGAGCTGCTTAATCTCCCATTCTCTGCTTGAATATTCTCTGGTCAATAATACATCACCTCATTGCACAGCCTACAGCCCAAGAAGGATTAAGTACAGTTTGCATTATCGTTCTTTCCTGCACAAGACCAATGTTTCAACTTTCCCTATTATCCACCAATTACCTCTACCCTCCAGCTCCCTCCCAAAATGGCAGCTCATGGACCGTTTCATAGAATCTTACAGCATAGAATGAGGCCATTTGGTCCACAATGGCTTTACTAGCGTTTTGGAAGGGTTGTCCAATTAATTCTACGATTTAAAAAAAATAATAAATAAATTTAGAGTACCTAATTCATTTTTTTTCCCAGTTAAGGGGCAATTTAGTGTGGCTAATCCACCTACCCTGCACATCTTTGGGTTGTGGGGACGAAACCCACACAAACACGGGGAGAATGTGCAAACTCCACATGGACAGTGACCAGAGCCGGGATCGAACCTGGGACCTCGGCGCCGTGAGGCAGCAATGCTAACCACTGTGCCACCGTGCTGCCTAATTCTGCAATTCCTGTCCCATTCCGCTTGTGGGGATGTGGTAGGCTTGCTGTTAGGTGCAGCAACATTATAGGGAAATGTGGGAAAATTTCTTCCAATCTGTATTTTTTTTTTTAAAATTCCAATTAAGGGGCAATTTAGCGTGGCCAATCCACCTACCCTGCACATCTTTGGATTGTGAGGGTGAGACCCACGCAGACACGGGGAGAATGTGCAAACTCCACATGGACAGTGACCCAGGGCCGGGATCAAACCTGGTGCTCAACGCTGTGAAGCAGCAGTGCTAACCGCTGCATCACCGTGCTGTCAAAGCGGAAATTTGTTGTTAACCCGAAATGGAGTGGGAAATGATCCAGAACTCATTGATGATAGCTGCCTGAGGAAGCCACCCTCACAGGAGTATAATGCACTAACACAATGCCATGGAGTCAAAATCCTGGAATTCCCTACCTAAACGTACTGTGGCAATACGTTCACTTCAGTGGTTCAAGAAGGCGGGTCACCACCATCCTCTGAAGGGTAATTCAGGATGGGAAATAAATGCTGGCCTTGTCATCGAAGCTCACTTTCCGAGAATGAATAGTTGAAAATATTTCTTTTAGTCCGCGCGTCTTGGCCATTTGCATTTATGATCTTGCAGTCATTGGTTTGTCCCCATGGAATTTCATTACCCAGAATGTTTGGAAAAGGGCTGGGTTTCAGAGGTGTTGCCTCATCAACAGATAAATGCTGAATTGTAACACCAAGATTGGTCAATCTTAGCAACGAGAGAGAGACACACACACAAATTGATGGGAACATGGAATAACATGTGGCTTAAGTGGTCCATGAAGATAAAAAGCTTGGACAGAGTTGTAACTGGCTCCCAAAAATGACCTGCAAATCCATGAGGATAAGATATTGTCAGATTAGGGATCCAATAGAAAAGCTACAAACTTCAATGTAATTAGTCTTCATCTCTTAGATTTGTTATTTAAAGCAGTCATTTTCAAACTCAGGGTCACGACTCGGGGTGGTTTGCACGCAGGTGTCGGGAGGGTCACCAAGCAATCAGTCACTGCGTTCCAGATCACGGGAAGAAGTGCCCAACAGCCACGACCAGCTTTTTAAAATGTCGGCCGCGACTAGCTTTCAAGAATGCTGACCTCCCGTGCAAGTATGCCTCCTCAGGCGGATGTAGCAGTGCGCAGGACTGAGCCCAGCAAGGCAGACCGCCTCCTCTGTACGCCAGCGTGTTGTCCCAGGAGTAGATTTTTTAAAAAAATCAATGGAGTCTTCCCGCCAGAAGCGGCGGCAGAGAGCAGGTCACACACCCGGTACACTGACATCGTGTGCTCTAGGCGTGAAATTGCTGAGGAGAGCTTCCTCCGTTTTGTAACTGCCAGCAAGCAAGCAACAGGACTGTGCAAAGAACTGAAGATGAACCTTTTTGGACTACGGAAGAGAGGGACAGAGACACAAACATGCCAGGATCTCACAACTGAATCTGATGGAGAGAGCTTCGCAGGAGAGTCCACGGCAGGACATAAGAATTAGGAACAGGAGTAGGCCATCTGGCCCCTCGAGCCTGCTCCGCCATTTAATGAGATCATGGCTGATCTTTGTGGACTCAGCTCCACTCTCCGGCCCGTACACCATATCCCCAAATCCCTTTATTCTTTAGAAAGGCATCTATTTTTTTCTGAAAAACGTTTAAAGGAGCCTCAACTGCTTCACTGGGCAAGGAATTCCAGAGATTCACAACCCTTTGGGTGAAGAAGTTCCTCCTACACTCCGTCCTAAATCTACTTCCCCTTATTTTGAGGCTATGCCCCCTAGTTCTGCTTTCCCCGACCAGTGGAAACAACCTGCCCGCATCTATCCTATCTATTCCCTTCATAATTTTATATGTCTCAATAAGATCCCCCCGCATCCTTCTAAACTCCAATGAGTACAGTCCCAGTCTACTCAACCTCTCGTCATAATCTAATCCCCTCAACTCTGGGATCAGTGAATCTCCTCTGCACTCCCTCCAGTGCCAATATGTCCTTTCTCAGGTAAGGAGACCAAAACTGAACACAATACTCCAGATGCGGCCTCACCAACACCTTATACAATTGAAGCATAACCTCCCTAGTCTTGAACTCCATCCCTCTAGCAATGAAAGACAAACTCGATTAGCCTTCTTAATCACCTGTTGCACCTGCACACCAACTTTTTGCGACTCGTGCACCAGCACACCCAGGTCCCTCTGCACAGCAGCATGTTTTAACATCTTACCGTATAAATAATAATCCATTCTGCTGTTATTCCTCCCAAAATGGATAGCCTCACACTTGGCAACATTGAATTCCATCTGCCAGACCCTAGCCCATTCACCTAACCTATCCAAATCCTTCTGCAGACTTCCGTTATCCTCTGCACTTTTTGCTTTATCGCTCAACTTAGTGTCGTCTGCAAACTTTGACACATTGCACTTGGTCCCCAACTCCAAATCGTCTATGTAAATTGTGAACAACTGCGGGCCCAACACTGATCCTTGAGGGACCCCACTCTGACCCCAACACTGATCCTTGAGGGACAAAGCAGTGGTGGTGTGAGCTCCAGGAGAGTCCACAACAGGGCAAAGCAGTGGTGGTGTGAGCTCTGATGAACAACACATACAGAAATGTAACATTGAATGACAAAGCAAGTGAGATCGCGAGAACTAAGCAGGCTCACTTATCGCATTAAAGGTAAGCGAAAATGGTGGGTCACGAAGTTCAGGTGTCTTGGGTCTCAAAAGTCTGGGCGGTGATGGTCGCGAAGATCAGTCGGCATGGGTCCCAAACGTTGGCCGGTTGGTAAAAATGGGTCCCCGGGAAAAAAGTTTTAAAGACACTGATTTAAAGGAAGGATTGTTCCTCTAAATGTTGACTCTGCCTAGCAGCTCTTTGGTCTCACCCAGTGTTCCTCGCGGTCTGGACAAACAGTTAAGGGTTGGCTTTGATAATCTATCCACTCCTTTTGTCAGCTGTGGTGTAGTGGGTTGGACTCCCTGGGTTCAATCCCCTCCAGCGACTGGAGTTCAACACTCCAGCGCAGTACTGAGGGGTGCTGCACCGTCAGAGGTGTCAACTAACTGAAAAGCAGTTTCACTGTCACGCTCCTGTTTCCAAAGTGGCTGCTGCATTTCCTCCATTGCATTGGTGACTACATTTCAAAACACTTCATTGGCTCTTGAAATGCTTTTGGATGTCCTGGGGTTGTGAACAACAGTATATAAATGCAAGTCCTTCTTTGAAAAAGTACATGTGTAAAAAGACTAAAGTGGTAACCATGAAATTAATCTAATTGACTGAAAAGACAAGGTTGACACGGCAATATGGCAATCTTTATTTAAAATTTTTTTAATTCCAATTAAGGGGCAACTTAGCGTGGCCAATCCACCTACACTGCACATATTTGGGTTGTGAGGGTGAGATCCACCCAGACACAGAGAATGTGTAAATTCCACATGGACAGTGATCCGGGGCCGGGATCGAACCCGGGTCCTCGGTGCCGTGAGGCAGCAGTGGGCAATATGGCAATCCAAGAGGATTAAATCTCTTGCAATCCTCTGATAGCTGCCCAAACCCCAATTCCAACTTTCTCTGGACAGTGAGCCACGTGAAGGAAACTAGCACCATCGTTGCAGATTTTTGTTTTCAACTATTGGTATGCAGCAACTGAAACAAAATAAGTTAGTAAGTCAGCAAGACGGAAATCTAAGAACAGATTGAGAGCAATCTACTGCCTTCGGGGATTTTGGAACCTTATGTTGTCAGGTGAGAATTCAGTGAACAGGTTAACCTGCAGCCTTACATCTGAAGAGACAGACTCCTAAATGGACCCTGCCCCCATCTCACATCGGAGAGGTGACAAACTCCCCATGGCTAGAAGTACAGTGCTCCATAGTGCATTTTATGAAACACAAAAAGTAGTAGCTAGGAGGAAAGTGATTAAAGGATGGATCAGAGGAGTCAGAAAAAGGCAAACTGCTGATATGTAAGGCTGTAGTTATTGTGCACAACATTCCAATGCAAACAGCACTCTGGCTGTCACAGGGCGGCTCTGAGTGCATGTGGGACAAACATGTGGCACGTTTTGAAAGTGCTATCCCCTTCCTTGAAATACTCATGAACAATTTGCAGTCAAGGGTATCTAGGAGTTTCAACAGACGACCTAGACACCTTTTGAAACCAGCTGCACAGCAGACTGGAGCTATATCATAGACCACGCCGACCTCAAACAAGGCAGAGACGCATTAGAGAGGGATGGAGGAAGCAATGAACTCCATGATGTTATATCA
Source organism: Scyliorhinus torazame (assembly GCF_047496885.1). Lineage (NCBI taxonomy): Eukaryota > Metazoa > Chordata > Chondrichthyes > Carcharhiniformes > Scyliorhinidae > Scyliorhinus > Scyliorhinus torazame. The sequence continues at coordinate 11,711,692 of NC_092724.1, read as the reverse complement.
CAGAAAAGCAGTTGGTGAAGGATAGAACTGGTGGTGCCAATCCTTTTGAACTTTTATATTTATTTACAGAAGTGCACATTACAAGCATACACCTCCTAACCAGCAACCACCGTTTCAGTCCATGCCTATTTATAGGGTTCATGTAAATCACCATCACATGCTTACAATTAATGCACAAGTGAAACTTTAGTACACTCCTCATTCAGATCAAGACCTGCTCTGGTTGCCATCCTGACAATTACACACAAAGGCTTAGCAAAAAGACGACACAGCAAAGATAGCATAACCGAGTGAGCAGCACCCACCTCAGAATGTATGAACCATTCCCGCATAACTAAGCTTGTAGAATTCTCCCTTTGTGGCAAAATTACATTCTTCATTAATTAGATAGGGATACACGCGTTTGCTGCAAGTGATTGCATGAATCCTTGAACTTGCTAACAGGCAGCCTCCAAGTACCTCACAGCATACACACTGAAATCCATTCCCTATTCAGCCAATGACGCAGAACGTTGGAGGTAGGGGGATGGGAAGGTGGTGAAAATAATGATTACCTCAATCCCAGACTTCCGACACATACATTTTTAACCAAACTCATGGGCGCGATTTAACGTGCAAAGCACAGCATCCCGTTTTGGGAATGTACAGCGGGGCGTTTCTCAGCACCTGCAGTACATGGAATGACCCCGCTATCTAATGGGACTCTGCCATTTGTTTTGGCCTCGGTCAGGAATGCCCCTTCGAGGCCGCATTTACCTCATTTCCAGCACCGACGCGCTCAGCTCATCAGTGCAGCAAGATGACTCGTGGATCAAGATGCCATTTGTAAGTGCCACCCCGATCCTCCGACCCCCCCCCCCCAACTCTGCACCTCCACCGCAGCCTCCGGAAACCCCTACTGCCCCAATTTACCTCTTAGGGGGTCCTTGTGCCCCCCCCTCAACCTAGCTCTTATGGGAAAGGCGCCCCCCCCAGACCCAATCCGTGGCACAGGAAACCTGGCACCATGGCAGTGTCAAGGTGCCAGGGTGGCACTTCCAAGCTGTCCAGATGGCAGACGTGCCAGGGAACCACCCCTGTCCAGAGCCTGACCCCCCGGGGGCCTCCAATGGCCTGGGAGACCCCCCCCCCCCCCAGGTGCCGTTCCGCCTGGTCCACGTTTGTGCGAACCCGTGCTAATCGGCGCCATGTCGCGTATCCCAGGCAAGGCCGTTGGTTTCCGGGCCTCGGGAGAATCCGGCGTAGGCATATTCTAACGGCTCACTTAAATATGTTAATCTGGGCGAGATACAAATCGCGACGTCTTATGCGATCTCGTTGGATCCCGTGTGACATTCCGAGCGTCGCAAACCCTCTTGCGCGATTTAACGGCCTCGTCGTATCTCCGAGTCGGGCGGGGTGAGGCCATTAAATCGCATCCCATATCTAAGAAGCGGCACAAATTAATCTATTGAATAAAAATTATGCTTTTGACACAAACATGGCCTGTCCCCAAATTCCTTGGTATTTTCAGTTTCTAGCATTTAAAGAGGAAAATACAACGCAGAAGGAGGCCATTCAGAACATCATGTCTGGGCTGACCCTTTGACAGAGTTACTCCCAATTAACCTCATTCCTTCTCTCTCTCCCCCATCACCCTGCAATTTGCTCCCCTTCAGGTGATTAGTGAGTTCCCTGTTGAATATACTTCCACCCCGACTTTCAGGCAAGTGCAATCTGAATCATAACCCTGCGATGTGTAAAATAAATGTTTTTCCTTGTCTCATCTTTGACTTAACGATGTCTTATGTGTTTTTGAGGGGCACGGGCAGACACTTGATAATCGCCTTTTGCTGGAGGGCTTGCGAGAGAAGCCAGAAGAGAGAGTGTGACAGAGAAAGGCAGAGTGAGCACTAATGACAATTTAGCTACCCAGGTCTATAGAATTCGTGAGTTCATAGCAATTAGCTGCATTGAATTCGACCGCGATCGAATTTGGCACCGGGCCTGGTGAATCTTGCATTGTTCAGAAATCAGAGTGTTTCAGAATCTTGTGCGTGTATTCAATTAGAAGAACACAGTTAATGTTCCTCCTGGGCTCAGATAATGGATTTCTGTTCTCAATGCAAGTTTGCAACAATGCATACAGATATTACACAGATATTTCTGAGCAATTCATAGCCTCGCTCCCATCCTTGTAAAGACACTACAGGGACTTGTGGATTTGGTTTTATTAACTATAAAGGCCAGTACAAGACTCAATTTCCCCAATCAGTGGTCTACAGCTTAAGACTTGGCACAATTTGAATGGCATTACTCAGTATCCTTAGTGGGGAAGCAGAATATCTGACTCTCCACCTGAATTATCCCATATAAAACATTTTAGAGTCACATTAAATGGCTTGCTCGAGGATTGGTGGACACAAGGATATGATTGCATCAATTACTAATTCGTCAGGCAGACACAAACTTGAAAGCAAACAGGTGAATGCTAGACTGGGTTGCCAACTCGCCAGTCAACTGTCCTGGAGTCCCCTGGCAGTCAAGATTAATCTCCAGGAGATGGTTGCAAGCAACACCCAGGGAAAAATCATTGGGAATTTCTTTCTTCCCCACATACTGTGCTCTTTGGGCAACACGGTAGCACAGCGGTTAGCACCGTTGCTTCACAGCTCCAGGATCCGAGGTTCGATTCCCGGCTTGGGTCACTGTCTCCGAGGAGTCTGCACGTTCTCCCCGTGTGTGCGTGGGTTTCCTCCGGGTGCTCCAGTTTCCTCCCACAGTCCAAAGATGTGCAGGTTGGGCGGACTGGCCATGCTAAATTGCCCTTCGTGTCCAAAAAGGTTAGGTGGGCTTACTGGGTTAATGGGATAGGGTGGAGGCGTGGAGCTTAAGTGGGGTGCTCTTTCCAAGGGCCGATGCAGATTCGATGGGCCGAATGGCCTCCTTCTGCATTGTAAATTCTATGAAAAATATTGGAAATAAGAAAAAGTGTCAGTTGACTGACATTCAAGAATCATCCAACTGGATAACCAAAGGTGTCTTTGCTTTCCAATTGGCCGTGGTGCATTGATGATGGGCACATTGGGTGACCAATGGGGGTGGCATATGGGGGTCATGCAATGAAGCTTCTGGTAAATCACCCAATTGCCATTGGCTACTCAAATGCTTGGGGTCTGAAATATGAAAATGCTCAAAAAGAACAGAAGGACAATCAGCTTCGGAAAGAAATGGCCAGCTTAGTGCAGCCACTGAGCCTTTGCTCCCCACCCCCCCGCCGGCGGCTCCCCCTTTCAGATCCCGGCCTACCTGCTGTCCATTTCTGACCTTTTCTTGTTTTTAAATCATCGTCAATGACAAATTCAAAATTAAAAGCGAAAAGGGAAAAAAAGCCATGTGGTCAAAGTGAACTCACTTCCTCAGCAACAGAAGTGGTGACAAAGAAAAGTAGGCACAACTGATCGAAACACAAGGCAGCGCGGTGGCGCAGTAGTTAGCACTGCTGCCTCACGGCGCCGAGGTCCCAGGTTCGAATCCCAGCCCTTGGTCACTGTCTGTTTGGGGTTTGCACGTTCTCCCCGTGTCTGCGTGGGTTTCACCCCCACAACCCAAAGATGTGCAGGGTAGGTGGATTGGCCATGCTAAATTGCTCCTTAATTGGAAAAAAATGAATTGGGTACTCTAAATTCTTATTGAAAACTGATCAAAACACTCAGCATTCGGGGATTTTCAGACGGGCTAAGAGTTCAATATTTCTAACTCTGTTTTTTGAGTAAACTAAGTAATTTTGTGGTGTTTCACAAATCTGCACCTGGTTCAAACATGATAAGGGGCTGGTACTTGGTCGCCAGAATTCTCCATCTTCAAGGCCACACACCCACTGTGGAGCCTTGTATGTCCGATTCTGTTGCCGTAAATGATTAGCAAGGAAAGGTGCCTTGAATGGAGGCTCGACCATTTAGTGGGAATTCCAATCAACGTAAACAAGGTTCCTCAACATCTCAATTTTGGTACGGTGTAGGGCAAGTGAGGTCGCCCCTGCCCCCCCCCACTCTCTCTCCCCCCTCCCCCCCCTCTCTCTCCCCCCCCCTCTCTCTCCCCCCCCCTCTCTCTCCCCCCCTCCCCCCCCCCTCTCTCCCCCCCCCCCCTTTGTCCATACAAGCCATGAAATGGAGATCCTTTCTGCCCACTCGGGTGCTTATGAAAGATCCCATTGGAATAGTTTGAAAAAAGAGCAGAGGAATTGCCCCAACCCACGGGCCAACATTTATCTTGCAACGAACTTCGCTGAAACAGATCTGATCATTGTTGAATTGTTATTTCTGGGATCCTTCTTTACACCCTTTTGGCACTTTGTCCATTACAACTCAGCCTCGGGAAGTCCTTCATTGCCTGTGAAGTGCACCCGGAGGTCGTGAAAAGTTCCAAATGAACGTCTTTCCTTGTTCTCTGCAGATTTGGGGCAAGATTCTCCGTCCGCTCGTGCCGGCGGGATTCTCCCGTCCTGCTGCAGTGATTGGGAGGTTGGGCGGAAGGCCAAATTCTCCAGCCTCGCCAGCAGCGGTAGCGGGGCGGACTCGTGATGGGGAATCTCGGTCTTGATGTCGGACCAGCTGTAATGCACCCCCACCTCTTTGCCCAAACATCGTGCTGACACTGCAGACAGGATCACACACATGGCTATTTGGAAAAAGGTTCCATTTGGTGACGTTTGGAAATGTACCATAGCAAGAAATCAAAGGTGAGAGGGCAAGAGATGAGTAAACTCATGGGGAGAGTTTAAATTTTTTTTAAAAATTGCAAATGATTCACCTGAAATTGTACTGAAGCCCCCCCTCATGCCCCTCACGCTTGTCACGTGCTCAGAACATGCAATGCAACTGCATTCACAAAGGGAGTAAATCAAGGCAGCCTCAGTTCAGGGAATCTTTACATTGTGATCTGCATCAAACCAACCCTGTCAACACCTGGAGGCGAGGACAAACTGAGCGTAATTGTTATTTTTCCTTTGGAAATTAGTTGGTAAGGGACTGGGGAGGGGGGAGGAAAGAAACTTGCCTTAAGCCAGTTTCCTTCTCCAAAAAAAAAGGTTTGAAGATGTGATTAAGTTCTTTACTGAATTTGAGGTTTGTTCAAATTAAACAGAAAACCAAGTCTCAGAGTGACCCGCCAAACTCTGTTTATTTCAGATATTAATAGCGAGGCGGCGGTTTTCCTCAGCACTTCGCTTAAAGTACGAACGGTTGTCGGAGGCAGGGTAAAGAAGTTAGATTCCGTGAATCGCATCTCCCACTACCTAAATGAGGCACAATATAAAACGCAGAGTTCAGAGTCAGCCAATCACAGAAGCCACAACCTCAGCACTAGATAATCCTATTAACGTAATTTTAAAAAAAAGATCTGAATTACTTGTAGTCCAGGTAAATAAGGAATATCCACTTTGCAAACTGAAATTATTAAATGCAGCAAATGGGCAATATTTGAATTTGTCATTCAGTCCTGTTTGTGGGACCGTTTCTTTATAATGAAGCTTTTTTTTTTGCCTGTGGTTTAAACAAGATATTATGATCCATCATTGGGACAAATTACTTTCTTGAACAGTACAAGGACCTGCAGTGGCGAGAATTAATTGTGGTGGGAAGGAAGCTTTTTCATCCCCCTCCCCACCCTCAGTAAGGCTTCCAATTTCACGTCAAGTGCATTTTACCCCTCACAAAATGAAATGAAAATCGCTTATTGTCACGAGTAGGCTTCAATGAAGTTACTGTGAAAAGCCCCTAGTCGCCACATTCCGGCGCCTGTTCGGGGAGGCTGGTACGGGAATTGAACCGTGCTGCTGGCCTGCTTTAAAAGCCAGTGATTTAGCCCAGTGTGCTAAACCAGCCCCTGTGTGCTAAACCAGCCCCTGTGTGCTAAACCAGCCCCTGTTCGCCCCGTTTTCTTTGCTTCCTCGGGCGCAACTACAAAACAAGCTTTGTGCAATAAAATGGGTTTTTAACCTTTTTGCCAAGAGGAAGATTATGGCATCAAAAACCCTCCAATGACAATACAATGACCAATCATTCACGTTTTCGAAAATTAGTGTGCGACAAAAGATGTTTCCTAATGTATTAGCTATCCACAGATGGAAATTATTGGCTACACAGATTGAGAACAGACATCGGGAAAAACTTGTGCAATTGGTCGGAACAATTGGACAAGGGATGGATTAACCGTGGAAAATTCTTGCGGATGTTCAGGAAGCAATTGAGGGATAAAGCAAAAATGATTCCAACCCCTTAAAGGAACTCTCATCCTTTTCTCCATGTCAAAGGGCCAGTTAACAAAATTGCCACCAACAGGAATTGTATCAAAACTGACCATCCCGCTAATTTCACAAGCGGGCTTTCAGCAAAAGAGGGAGGGATTTCTTTTCTTTTGATGTCACAGCAGAAGACTAATTAATATTAGTGTACCAAAAGGATGCGTTTTGAACGCCATTTTCTAATCCCCTATTTCTTCTGCCGCCATTTGATTCTGTTGTGTAATACGATTCGTTACAATATAAAAGACAGCGTTATTAGTTCTTTGCGCTGAAAATGCTGGACAGGAAGAAGAGGCATTTGTGCAATCTGCTGTCTGTAACGCAAGAGCTTTTTTTGGAGTTAATGAAGGACACTGGCCCAGTCATTGTTAGGGGCAGACTCCATTCCTGCCACAAATTCTCAAATTGAATGCTATGCCGCTTTAGCCAAAAAATTACCGTGCGTCAATGCAGTGGCGACAAAATTACACCAGGGTATAGCCTCTGGTAAGTAAGAAAAGGAGCTTTAGAGTTCTGTCTCTGTGGAGAAGATATGAAAAGTGATGATTTAAAAAAAAAATTATACCGAATAGAATATTAAGATCAATCGAGAAACATTTGATGAACTCCAACTCTGACAATCTTTTAAAGCTGCAAATACACGTTGATGAAACAAAGCCGTCTTCATTGGCCGTTTTGTGAGGCACCATTTTATCATAACAGAGAGTGCGCCCTGGATAACAGTGAGCTTGATAAACTCTGGCATGATCCTTGTGATGTTGGAGTCATCAGTGAGAAATATGTTTGCCCTTGACCCAGAAATATTTTGCAAAAAATTTACAAAACGTATAACACAAAAAAAAAGGTGCCTGATTACATTCATTGTTAATGGGGAAATTAATGTTCTCAACCCCCTCCCCAACACCACCAATTGAAGCTACTATCCCCTTCCCTTTAGCTTTTCAGCCTTTCTGAAATCTGTGAGGGTCTTCAGTTGACACAAGATCGAGGAAGAAACGGCGCTGAAGACAAAGGTACCTCAAAGCCCCCGTCTCAGCCAAATTTGACAGCAGTTCCCTTTTTCTTCACTTCGAAGAAACGTCATTTTAAACCGGATGCTAAAAAAAACGTTAGATTATCTGCCCAGAATGTCCACCGTGTCAAAGAACTGCAGGGAGCCCAAAGGTTTCTCAAATCAAACAGGCAGAACTGACCTGCTCGGGCATTTCTGAATCTTTCTCCACTAACCCCCCCCCCCCCCCCCCCCCATTCCGAAATCTGAAATTCCCGACAAATGAACTATATCTAGGCAGTTCATTGCAAACGCTCCTCGCTAATGGGTCTCACGACAAGGTAAAACCCGCCGCGATATTCGATGAGAACGGCTTCGCTTCACTGTAATATAGATTTGCAATAGAAAAAGGTTGTCGTGCGGCTTCAGTTAATAAAACACGCCTTGATTTAGTGTTAAGCTGGTGTTATTCAGTGGAGTTTTATTTTTAAAACAGACCATCACTCACCAATGTATATCCTTTACACAGAGAGAGCGTTCTAAAGCTCTTTGTTCCCACAGCTCAGCCCAGCCAACCATACGGTTTATGAACAGTTGCTTTTCTTTCACCCCCCTCTCTTGGACACCACTGGCTCAGCTAGGATTAAAAGATGGAATGCGTCCTCGTTTTATTTTTTTGTAAAAACCTGAGGGGACAATGTAGCATTTGGTGCACAGTTTTATCTTTAAGGAAAGCCAGTAGCTGCTCTGATTCTATCCCGGCTAAGGCAATCTTTCTCCGGCTGTCCTTCCGTGCCTTCCTCGCCTTTTCCCAAAGCAGGTAAGGGTAGCAAGACGTCTAACATATCTGCAGGATCCCACATTCCATATAGTCTGCAAGTTCTGCAGCTTTAAAATGGCGGCACAAGCGTGTTCACCAAGAGGGCTGCTCAACAGATCTGTTTAGAAAAGGGAAGAATTTTATTGATTGGATCGCCCGCAACGAGAAACAGCAACTTCTACAGCCAGGAATCCCAAGGTGCAGAACTCTTGATGGAATGAATTTGACCAAAATGTAAATTAGAAGAAGAAAAAAGTCGTAATTGAGGAACAAAAGCTAATACTCAGATAAATCCAGTGCGGTCAACTGGCATTCAGAAAAGGTTTAAAAGTGTACATTTGCAACCACTGGAAAAAGGTAGTTGGTCCCCAATGGTTCTCTATTCACAAAAACACCAACATGAAATGATACAAGATTTCTAAATCTCAGAAGTACATTCCGAAGGAAGATAATTAAGCACAAATTGAAGTGGCGCTTTAAACTGTAAACGGCTTTGAGAGAATCAGAACAATTTGAAACAAACAGGTTGTGACCCACATCACGCAGTGCAATTCATAGGGGATTTTTTTGGATGAAAGAATGTGTATAATTCTAATCATTCTGTTCTAAACCAAAAATGTAACAAATAAAAATGTGTGTACAACACATTAAAATTATTATTTTCTATATCACAGAACATAAATATTTGGAAGTGGACATAAAAATATATACAAGTAAAACACACATGTATGTAAAAGATAGATACAAATGGATATTTATATTGTAGATAATAGGTTCATATCAATTTATAAATTGTACATATGGAAAATAAGTAAAATGAAAATACAAAATATATATGAACTTGTAGACAAAATATCTTAAATGAGTAAAGATATGTGCAGCAACAGTACACTTTTGTAAAATGTATTCTGCCACTGCAGAAATGCTACTGCTTCTCACAGACGTTACAACATTTAACATCTCAGTGAATGCCACATGCTTGTAACAGAGGATGTACTAGGGAATCCATTTGTCTGTCTTCTGAGGTCGGTGTTGAGAACCAACGTGGGACATGTATCTCGTGTAGAACATGCTCTAAGTATTGTTTCAAATCTACCTGAAACAGGTTAAAGGAATTCAGTGTTCTGCCAGTCATAGTTATGGGCACAGTTACCATTTTCCTTTTGTTCTTCCTCTCTCTCTCTCTCTCTCTCTTGCTCCCCTTCAGCCAGGTTTCTCTCTCTTCTGTCGTTCAATCTTTTGAAGGGAAATTAGTTCTTTGATTTTTCTGTCACATGTCAATGATCTCCAGGAATCAATTAGGATGTGCTTTAAATTGATACTGGTCAAAGAGGGATCGATGTAACCTGCACTCTGGAGGGTTCTGCAACCCAATCTGTAGTTAAAAGTGTTGGTTCAATTCCTGGCCTGTGTGGCATTTAGTCCAGCTCAGCCCAGATAATGGTTAAGGTGCTCGGGCGGCCTGAGATTGTGGAGATGGAGGGACATGAGCCTGAGTTCTTGCTCCTTGATCACAGGTGATTCCTGTTTGGCCCGTTGAGGCTGTGTGGGTGCTGCATTCCAATGTTTGTCTTGGGAGGGTTTCCTCCGGGTGCTCTGGTCTCCTCCCTCAGTCCAAAGATGTTGCAGCTTAGGGATTGACCATGCTAAATTGCCCCTTCGTGATCCAAAAGGTTAGATGGGTTCATGGGGATGGGGCATGGGCAGTACAATAGCACAGTGGTTAGCACTGTTGCTTCACAATGCCGGGGCCTCCGGGTTCGATTCCCGGCTTGGGTCACTGTCTGTGCGGAGTCTGCACGTTCTCCCCGTGTCTGCGTGGGTTTCCTCCGGGTGCTCCGGTTTCCTCCCACAAGCCCCGAAAGACGTGCTGTTAGGTGAATTGCACATTCTGAATTCTCCCTCTGTGTACCCGAACAGGCGCCGGAGTGTAGCGACTAGGGGATTTTCACAGTAACTTCATAATAATAATAATAATAATCGCTTATTGTCACAAGTAGACCTACATTAACACTGCAATGAAGTTACTGTGAAAAGCCCCTCGTCGCCACATTCCGGCACCTGTTCGGATACACAGAGGCAGAATTCAGAATATCCAAATGACCTAACAGCACGTCTTTCAGGACTTGTGGGAAGAAACCGGAGCACCCGGAGGAAACCCATGCAGACACGGGGAGAATATACAGACAGTGACCCAAGCTGGGAATCCAACCTGAGACCCTGGCGCTGTGAAGCCATAGTGCTGCCCATTGTGATACCGTGCTGCCCTTAATGTAAGCCTACTTGTGACAATAATAAAGATTATTATTATTTATTAGCGTGCTCTTTCAGAGAGTCGGTGCAGACTTGATGGGCCAAATGGCCTCCTTCTGCACTGCAGGCACTCGATGATTGTAATACAAAAACACCAACAACCACAAATATTTATTGGATGGCTCACTCAAGCCTCAGCAGCCAAGCAGAAGATGATGCGTTTGACTGAAACAAGTCCACATAGACTGGCAAGGACTTCAAACACATGCTTATCATTATCCAGACCGACTAACAAGTGGCTTTAGGCATCAACGGCAATTGTAGACCATAAACTTGAAGCAATTCAAGGATGTTCCTAATCTCCCAAGATATCTAAGATATGAGTAACAAACTCCTGCTCCCTAATTGCAAGCTGGAAGGCCGTAAAGAAAACAAAGAGAGGTTATTACACACTCCAATGCTGAATTGTATCTTTAAATTTTATAGCCATTATCAGTGAAGGAAATGGTACAGGAGGATGTAAGTAATCTGTTAATGGAAAGGTTTGCTTCGCTCAGAATTCAAATTGAGATAATACTTATGCAACTATTATCAGGGATGAAGACATGGAGAATAATTGACTTAATCACCAAAATATTAATTTAAAGCGATTTGCTTTTTAAAAAAAAAACCTACAGCCTATCTGTGAATGATCTGTTACTAATGTTTAGTTACACATAAATTAACCAAGAGGTCTTTGGCTTATAAACCAGTGGAAATAAAGATCTGTTTCTTTCAGTTACGCATATAAGCAACACTTATTTAAACTGGGTACACTGAAACATGATGCAAGTTAGGTATTCCAATCGGTTCTTTTAGTTTGTGTTCCTGCATTTGCTCACCTTGGACGGCAAGTGGCCATGTCCCCAAAATACCTTCAAAAGAGCTGTTACATCTCCATTTTTCAGGGTAACGTTTCTTTTTAAAAATGAGGAAAACCACATTTTCCACCAGAACCGTTGCCTTCAAAGGAACATGAATCGATTGTTTATTCCTTTATGCCTGAGACTGATACTTCAGTGGCACAGCAGCCAGGTTGGGCCAAGAAATCAGGTTTAATCTCTGTCAGCAGCCATGACTTGTACATCTGAAACGGCGCAGATGGAAAGAGTGCTGGGGGTGGGAGAAGGTGGATTTTAACTTTTTTTTGTTCTCTTAAGATCACCTTGTGATCCTGAGGTAAATGGCACCTCATTTCCCCATCCGTGGCAATTCTTATTCGTCTTATAAGCAGTGCCCCAGTCGTAAAAAGCAGTGCCCCCCACATAAGTGCAATGGACATTTTTTTTTTTTAATGGAAATTTAGAGTATCCAATTTTGTTTTCCAATTAAGGGGCAATTTAGCGTGGCCAATCCACCTAGCCTGCACATCTTTGGGTTGTGGGGGTGAGACCCACACAGACACGGGGAGAATGTGGAAACATCCACACAGACAGTGACGCAGGGCTGGGATCGAACCGTGGCCCTTGGCGCCTTGAGGCAGCAGTGCTAACCACTGCAATGCATGCCTAAATCTATTGATTGAACATTCCTTTCAGATCTTAGTCTGTTAGCCCGTGGTCTTGATTCTCTTAGCTGACAAGGAGTCCTCAATGTGGCTGAGCTGTGGTTGGCCCAAGATTAGAATTGTCTGGAATCTGTCTAGATTACAAGTACTGGAGAGAGTGCTCACTGTTGCCAGATGTGATTTGATAGAATGATAGAATCCCGACAATGCAGAAGGAAGCCATCCAGCCCATCGAGTCTGCACCGACCCTTCAACAGACCACCCTACCTCGGCCCAATTCCCCATCCTATCCCTGTAACCCCACCCAAACTTTGAACACTTAGGGGCGATTTAGCATAGCCAATCCACAAACCTGCACATCTTTGGACTGTGGGAAGAAACCCACGCACACACGGGGAGAACTTGCAAACTCCGCACAGACAGTAACCCTCGGTGGGAATTGAACTCGTGTCCCCGGTGCTGTGAGGCAGCAGTGCTAAACACTGTCACCCTGTTATCACTAACTATGTGCCGACGAAGAACAGGAAACCGGCTGAAACCTTGGTGCTCGAAAATGTAATAATGGCTTTGCACTCAGCAATCTTCCTATCGTCATAATTTGAACTAAATGGTTTCCTGCTGCATGTTAATATTGATTTTTTTCACAAGATTTGCAGGAGCATCACCCTCACAACAAGCTACAATGTATTCTACCGAATGGGTTCAATGAAGCCATCTGAGGATACGGAACGCTTGTGAATTGAATACTAGTTATCCAGTCGGTGGTTATGGCTTCGTAACTTGTGATAAAGTAGAGGTTAACATTCCATTATCTGAACATCAATATTGGATTACAGTCTGGACTTTAACTGAGGAATAATATTGTTCTTGGCTGCCTCTTTGTTTTATATTCTTGGATGTCTGCATTTTATATTGTTCCTCTTGACAATCATTGGCAGTGCAGGAGAAGGACTTATTACAAGTTGCTAATGATGGTTACCCAATGACCTGAGTTCTACAAACTTTACATAGAATTGGGGACGGTGACAAAGTGGTTAGCACTGCTGCTCACGGCGCTGAGGACCCGGGTTCGAATGTGATGTGCTGAGTCCGAGTGTAAAGGTGCCTTTTCCACGCTCTCACCTTCCTCTCGAGCACAGGCTCCAGGTCACAGATTATGGTGGATTCAGCAGCAGTGGCCAGAACTCCCCTGACCCAACAGCTAGTTTAAACAATTCCATTAACCTGAAGACCCCTCAGGGGTTTCCTGCCTTTCCTGCCGGAAGGTGACCCCCCGCGGCAGGACCAGCGAGCTATGCAAAATGGTGTAAACACGGCGGGAAGTAGAGAATGGGAGCCGCCTTCGCTGCTAGAGTACACGCCGCGGGGGGGAGCAAAGAGAGAGAAAATCCCGCCCATGTCTTGTATTAAAGCATGTTGATACTGCCTCTGTCCTTTATGATGGCACACAAAGTGCAGCACGGTGGTGCAGTGGTTAGCACTGCTGTCTCACGGCGCCGAGGTCCCAGGTTCAACCCCGGCTCTGGGTCACTGTCCGTGTGCAGTTTGCACATTCGCCTCGTGTCTGCGTGGGTTTCGCCCCCACAACCCAAAGAGGTGCAGGGTAGGTGGATTGGCCACGCTAAATTGCCCCTTAATTGGAAAAGAAAATGAATTGGACACTCTAAATTTAAAAAAAAGAAAAAAAATGATGGCACACAAAACAGGTGCTGCAAATGTGTCTGCCAGACTACATCCCAAAGCACTTTACAGCCAATAAAGTAGTTCTGAAGTGTAAGTCACTGTTATAATGTGGGAAAACCCGGCATCCAATTGGCGCACAGCAAGCTCCCATCAACAGCAGTGTGTTAAATAAACTGTTCACCTGTTTTGGGTGCACTCCAGAACTGTTGTCACTGTGGCATTTTTCTGAATGCCTATCGAAATGCACAGAGTTGCAAAATTCCCTATGTGGCTGCCAGTTCCTCAGATCCAAGCCATGGAATGGAGATCAACATCAGTCCCACCATATTGCAGGGTCCCAATGCAAATGGAACACAGAGCAATTCTTCCCGTACATAATACAACCATTAGCTGGGTGCATTTTGCCTCTCAGCCCTGCGCTCATTTTATTTTCTGTGATTAGTAATATGCTTCTGATCTACTTGGTACCCAATGACCAAAGGGCTCGCACAAAAAAAATGTGATGCGATTAACAGGCGACATTAATTTTTTTTTAAATTCTTCTTGAAAGAAATACAAAACTCAGTCGAACATAAAGACCGCTCCCAAACGTCAAACCTAGCTTCAAAGCAGTCAGATGTTAGCGCATTTCCTCGGACCATCTGCAAAACTTGATAACTATAATTCCTTTCTCTGTGATGTTTTCTGATTCATAACCTGGGGAACCCTCAGGGGAAAGAGGAACACCACAATCAGATACAAACCAGCTTTGTTTCCATGGTATAAATCACCGTTCCGGGCAGGGCTGGAACACATTCTAAATGAATGGCTGGGGAACACCACAGGAGAAATCTGTATTTCAAAGTTATGCCCAGCACTGCCAAACACTCAATATTTTGTTAATGATGTATTAATGTTTGCACCATCGTTTTACTCGTGTGATTCACAAGGACATACATCAATACATGAGAGACAGAGGGGGAGAGACAGGAGTCAGACGTAAAGGATTAGTGTTATTAGGATTCATTGTAAAAGGGAGACTTGATGTGTTACGTACTCTGGGATAACACTGGCTGCAACTGGATGCAGCTTTGACCAAAAAATACCTTGAAGTTAGTTCAATCTGATTTATTGAACCAGTAGCGCAGTTAGCACAGTTCTTAATGAGTTCAACTCTCTGCTAAGCTAAGTGTGGATACTCTGTCTGACTGAACCAGACTAGCTCTTAGCCACGTGCTGGAGGTGTGATACTGTACATACACCCTGACTCACTCTGCAGATGTTCATCAGTGGAAAGAGGTGGAGTGTGAGTGCCTCGTGCCTTTTATAGTGAGATCCCACCCCTGAGTGTCCTGCCTGCTCATTGGTCATGTCCTGTTCTCTGTGTTCATTAGCTGCCTGTCTGTATATCATTATCTGCATGTTTGCATATCATGACAAGACTTGCATTTATATAACACCTTTTGCAACATCAAAATGTCCCAAAGTGCTTTAAAGCTGATTAAGAAGTATTGTAATTGTCGGTTAAGGGCAAATTCTATACCGTTTTGTGCTGTGACCCTACACCGACCGAGATTGAGATTTAATTTATCGAACAGAATATGGATAGTTTTCTCCTCCCATTGCTCTAGGATGGACAGATACAGGATCGAAGTGTGCATGATCAGAGTGTCCATAATCTGACCTACATCCGAAACTCTGGATGGTACTTAATGGAGGCGATCGGGGAGAGCCCCACGGCCCTTCCTTTCGGGAACACCCATCAAGTGAAGTGCCAATCAGGCACTTAGCTGGGAAGCTTCATCAAGGACCCCGGAACAGAAACAGCACTGCCCCCAAACCCTCCCAACCCCTTGAGAACAGCCAGCCAATCAGAAGGCCCAGGATTGCTGAGGGACCCAGACCAAAGTGATGGCGCCGTTGGGGGGCACGGGGGGGGACTGTTTGCAGCAAATTCAGGGGTGTTGTTCTCATTGGGCAGCACTGCCGCATTCCCCCCCTCCCCCACCCCACACCCCTGCTAGGTCCCTCGATGAGGCATTGACAACTTGACGCGAGGGACCCTCGCCGGCCAGCAACCCCGGCAGAGTTTTCTCTCGGGCCTCCTTCACTGAGGCGAATAGCAAAGGCAGCAGGATGAAGCCCTGAAGTGGGCATTAAGTGGTCAACTCAAGGGCCTCAACTGGCAGTGGAATAGAAAGACTGTCCATGAACCTCCCACTCAGGCATAATCGAGGCAAGAGATGGGAACCAAGGCGCAGTGGTTAGCACTGGGACTGCGGCGCTGAGGTCCCGGGTTCGAATCCCAGCTCTGGGTCACTGTCAATGTGGAGTTTGCACATTCTCCCCGTGTCCGCGTGGGTTTCACCCCCACAACCCAAAGATGTGCTGGGTAGGTGGATTGGCCACGCTAAATTGCCCCTTCATTGGAAAAAATGAATTGGGTACTCTAAAAAAATTTTTTTTAAGAGATGGGAAACTGGTGGGCACACCCATCACCTTTCTGCCCGATTAATGCCCCCCCACCGCAACACCAAACTCACCTTGCGGGAGAGTATTTAATTCCATCCAATCGACTTCACACGATTTTGATCCTGGATTTAAATTAGACTGAGGTCAAGGCTGCTAGTTTCCGCAGATTAAATTGGGCCTAATTTGTTTTATTGCCGGGATTTTTAAATCGATTTTATGGGAACTGTGTTATTCTATTAGTTCATCCATTTTCCTATCAATTTTTCCGCTTACCTATAGTACACAAAGGGATGACTGTTCTTCACATTCCTGTAACAGGTTTCTCGTGACCGAGTCAAATTTGGTTTTTATCGTATTCTCGACTTTTCCTTTTAAAGCCACCTTGGGGATCACATTGCACAATTATGCTGTTTCCCATAGAAGACCAAAGGCAGGGGCCCTGATTACAAGCAGATTATAGGATAGGAATGGCTGCTTCTCCTACGCGGCAGATCAGTAAACCGAACGACAGAGAGAGAGAGAGAGAGAGAATAGAGAGAAAGAGGAGAAGAATAGCAAGAGATAGAAGAAAAGTGAGAAAAGGAAAGTGAAAGAAAGGAAAGAGAGAAGGAAAAATGAGGATAGGAGGAAAGTTAAAAAGGGGAGTGACAGAAAGACAAAAGGGAAAAGGAATGGGGAGAAGAAAATGGAGAGAGAGCGCAAGAGATTGAAAAAGAGTGAAATATAGGGTGCGATTTAACAGAAATGAAGCAGAGTCCCGTGTAGAACACATTTATCCGGGTGTTTCCCGGCGCGGCAGCACTGAAAACGGCCCGCTATCAAACGTAACTCTGCTTCATTTTGGGGTCTTGGCGAAGAACATCCCACCGAGGCTGCACTCAGTCTCATTTCCTGCAGTAACGAGCTCCGCTCGCAAGTGCAGGAAGAGATCAGGGCGCCGTTTGTAAATGGCCTCTGGACCCCCCAACGCCTAACTCACATATAAGGGGCTCATCGAGCCCCCCGCACAAGGGCAGGGCACCACCGGGCCCGATGCCAACTGGGCTGGTCGATTACCCAGCGTTAGAGCATTGGGCTTTCAGGAAAATCTGGACAGAGGCTCTCTAACATTCGACGGAAAGAGAGAAAAGGGACCTTGTGGAAATGTATACAAGATATTAAACAGTATAGTAAAGGCAAGTCCAAATATTTCCTTATGTGGCTCGGAGTCAAATGTTATTGAATAATGTTCTTATTTAACAAAGTTCCTGTCAATGGCTCTGGAGCATATTATTGTGTCAGGGGTGTTATATAAATGCAAGTTGTAAAGGACAGCAAAAGCGGGAAGAAAAGGAGGGACATGTTTAAACTGACGTGTGGACAAATTAGTGAACCCTTGGGATAGAATTCTAGTTAGGATCATGAAGGGCTTTTGGAATCTGGTCACTGCTTCCAGCAGAACAGTGACACTGTGGATGGATGAGCTATCTACAGTAACTTCCGATCAAGTTACGTGATGTGTCGCAGCAATAAACTGGTGGGATATAGGGAATTTCACCGAGAGGGCGGCATGGTGGTTAGTATTGCTGCCTCACAGCGGCAGAGACCCAGGTTAAATTCCAGCTTTGGGTGACTGTCTGTGTGGAGTTTGTACATTCTCCCCGGGTGCTCCGGTTTCCTCCCACAGTCCAAAAATGTGCAGGTTAGGTGGATCGGCCGTGCTAAATTGCCCCTTAGTGTCCAAAAAGGTGAGGTGGGGTTCCTGGATTACAGGGATTGGTTGGGGCGTGGGCCTAGGTAGCGTGCTCTTCAAAAGGGTCAGTGCAGACTCAATGGGCCGAATGGCCTCCTTCTGCACTGTAGTGATTCTATCAGATTCTCTGCATGCAAGTTTAACAGACCTGGGCTCTTTTCTCCTTTCTCCAGGTAAGCGAAGGCAGAGGCTTGACCTGATGGAGGTCGTAGATGATGAACAGTTTCAATAAAGTAGACACGGAGGAGATGATTCCAGTGTGGAAATATATAAAATAGTCACTTGGGAATCCAATTAGGAATTCAAGAGAAACCCCTTTATTCAATGTGGTGAGAAATGTAGGACTAGCTATGACAAAAAATAGCTGACGCAATTGGCATATAAGTAATTAATGAGAAGATTTGATAAGTACATGAAGGGGGAAAGGAATAGAAAGATATCTGACAGAGTGCGATAACGTTGGCAGAATCTCCTATTCTTCTTCAAAATAGTGCCGTGGGAATGTTTACATCCATTTGAGAGGGAAGACGGAACCTCTGTTGACCGTCCTGTCTAAACGACGGCACGTCCAAAATGCAACACTCCCTCGACACTGCACTGGTGATTCAACCTGCATTTTGTACTCCAGTCTTTAAGTTGCCGTACCTAAAATACTCCAAGTAACCGGCACATTAAATAGAGAACAGGCTGGAAAACCTATCCATAGAATGAAAAATGTAAAACACCTGAATGTATCCCTAAGGCTCAGTTTCTTTCTAATCAATTAAAGGTCAATTTAATTATTTTTAAAAACTGCT
This sequence comes from Scyliorhinus torazame, assembly GCF_047496885.1. Classification (NCBI taxonomy): domain Eukaryota; kingdom Metazoa; phylum Chordata; class Chondrichthyes; order Carcharhiniformes; family Scyliorhinidae; genus Scyliorhinus; species Scyliorhinus torazame. The sequence goes on along the minus strand of NC_092724.1, from coordinate 11,693,136 downwards.
GAATGTAAGAACTGCTGTCTGAATTCTGAGAAAAATAGTCTTCTGGAAATGTCTAGCTGGTCAGTCAGCATCAGGAAGAGAAAAAGTAGACTTCTTTCTTTTGTTGTACATTTACTTTTGGAACACATGACAGCACAAGCAGGTGGACTTTCGGAGTCAGGTAAATATTTCAGTGAAGGGGAGCAGATACTCCACACCCACATACAGATTAGCCCACCCCCAGGCTAGGACTGAGCTAATTAAAGCTAGGGGCACAAGCAAAGCAGCCAACCCACCCTTCCCCACACAATGAAATGAGCCAACCGTGGAAACCCTTCTGCAAGTAGGCAGAATCTCCAGTGTTCACCAAGCCCAAATTAACACGGCCCCTAGATATTCGTAATAATGCCTGCATCTCCACAATTCAGCACGGTAGCATTGTGGATAGCACAATTGCTTCACAGCTCCAGGGTCCCAGGTTCGATTCCGGTTTGGGTCACTGTCTGTGCGGAGTCTGCACATCCTCCCTGTGTCTGCGTGGGTTTCCTCCGGGTGCTCCGGTTTCCTCCCACAGTCCAAAGATGTGCAGGTTAGGTGGATTGGCCATGATAAATTGCCCTTAGTGTCCAAAATTGCCCTTAGTGTTGGGTGGGGTTGCTGGGTTATGCGGATAGGGTGGAGGTGTTGACCTTGGGTAGGTGCTCTTTCCAAGAGCCAGTGCAGACTCGATGGGCCGAATGGCCTACTTCTGCACTGTAAATTCTATGATATTAACCTCAACAATCCGATATGTTTTCCCATAACTTGTATCAAATAAAAATGGAAGGTTGTGATGACAGCCGCTACCTGAAATGTTCAACAACTCCTCATGCGTTGATCATCCCTGAAGTGCAATTCCAGTTTGTTGGGGAGAAAAAAAGAGGGAAGACGGGAGGAAATTAAACAAAGAGAAGGGAGAGAAATATGGTCAATCCGCGACAGCCTGGAGTGTGTCCTCCATTCCCATCCAGTTCCCACACCCCACCCCTCCAAAAAAAAAGAACTAATTAACAGATTGCAAGAAGAATAGCAAAGCAGAGAGTGGTGATGAGGGGTGGGAAGGAAATAAAATATTAAGATGGCTGCCAACTGTTCTGGAAACACGCAGAATGCATTCTAGCCAAGGCTCAAGCGAGTACAGAGGTCGCTGAAGTGCAGTTGTTTCAACGTTTTATTTCACAAATGGACGATACCAGTATTTTTTTTTCTCAAAAAAAGAACAGATTCTGTAAAATAGAAAAACCATAATTAACACACGGGATGGAAGGCTTGTAATTCTCGATATACAATATCCTCTTTGCTTCTGTGTAAAGCGCCGCCCGGACTGTAGCAGTGAGAGCACAAGCAGGCGCTGAGGTGACATCACAATAGCGGCAGCGGTGGAGGAAACGCGCAGGCGTCTGGTTGGTGCTGTCAGCATTGTGCACAAGATGGACGGTTCGGGGAATAGCAGGATAAAGGCGAGGGGATGCGATTGAATCACGTGGGCAAGGTCTGCGAACTGCAGAGGCAGGGCAGGCAGGCAGTCAATGAGAAGCTGAGGCCGGAGGCGACAGGCGAAGTGCGACTGAATAGGACTGGGCAGAATATGGACAACCTCAAGTCCATTAATATACTAACCTTGAAGTTGGTCCTCAAAAATATTCAGACAGATTAACAAGCTGCGGCTTTTGCATGACTGCCATTTATAATGAAAGATGTTGCATTATTAAATATAGATAACGAAATAAATATATATTTATATGTCTATAAAGAAATAGAATATTTGCTTTAACAATTCACAATATTCTGTTCTCGTTTTCACACTGCAGGGAAGCATACTCGGGCTAATGTCCTTTTCACAGAAGATTCCGGTCTATCTCAGTCAGTAATCTCATTACTGAAAATGCGACTTTTGTCCCAATTTTCTAACCTCTTAAAGAAAAACACTTCTGCCACTTAATATTAATCATAACTAATAGGATTATAAACACAGAATCCAGGGCGTCCCTTTGCCACAAAAGGACTAGGCGGCGTTTTAAATCTCGCCAATATATTCTTTGCTTCCCTAAAGGAAGCGCGAGGTGAAAAGTAAAGCTGGGAACAGAAGCCTGTCATGCGCTGTAAGGTGCATTGGCAATGTGGCCCTCAGAAGGTTAATGAGGAACAATGTTCTCGCAGAGAACTTGGAAATGTGATGATAATTTGACGAATTTCCATCCCTTTTGTGTGCCATACAAATGGACCAGTCCACTCTCCATAGGTGTTAAGATGGTGTGCGAAAGGCGGCTTTAATCCACTGAATTATTGCTGTCTTTCAAAACCCTTGAATACATGGACCATACAAAACAAGAAAAGGAGGGGAAAGGAACTAGTGGCTATATTTAGTCAGGAGCACACAGTTTGAAAGGAATAAGTCTCTAAGTGGTGAGGATTGCCGGGATAATATGATACTTGACATACAATAAAGTCCAACTTTCAACCCCCCCCCCCCCCCGCTACCTTCCTCTGTGCTTTGTGCTCTGTGTCTTTCACCAAGCCACAAGGCTTCTCCAGTGTGAAACCGTCCAAAAAAAAAGGAAACCTTTTCTTGTTGGCATCAATTGTTGAAAACATGAGCTTAATGCCGTGTGATCGCGATGCAGATGTTGACAATGTGAAGGGCTCAAAAAGCCAGGAACAAAGTTCAACAGGTCTCTCTGTTCTTGAGGGGTTTAGTTTTGAGGTGGAGGGGTTGGGGGGGGGGGGGGGGGGGGGGGGGAGGTGGAAATGGAGAAGGCAAATTTGAAAATAAGGAATGGAAAGTAAACTGTGAGAAACCCGAGACTGCCTCAGCATCGCCCCTGTCTGCTTGTGCTCGCAT